>NW_024038778.1:0-235000 GCF_016077235.1 Cyprinodon tularosa | reverse complement strand
CCACTAGATATATTGGATGAATGACAGTTGTCGATTGTGTGCAGTTGCAGTCAGAAAGCACTGTTTGATAACAATAGATGGCGAGCTGTAATATTTCAGTGACCTTACTGTAACACTCTGCTCCACTAATTCATATGCTTGGACCCATCACACCTTCAACAAATTACACTGACTGAGATGCTGAGATGGGAATGTGGCTTAATTGAACATGACATTGCAACATTTACCAATAGGACGTCTGAAGGTTTTTATTCATTCAGATTTTGACCTTCCACCATGTGCTTCTTAATAGTCTATAAGGTATTTTTGATGATATAGAAGGTGGACGTCTACCTGTATTAACACCTGCTCACAGGCTGGTTTCTATAGGTGTGGCCCACTTTTTGCTGATACAGTCAGGAAGTGCATTTTCTGAAGAGCTGTATTTAACCATGACCATTATTAGTAATATTTCCTCATTGCTTTCATGGATGCTCTGTGTAATGACTGGGCGTGCTATTAAAGGCACTATACCATCTTCTTTTACACATTTTATAACAGGTTCAGCTTTATAGGGGTCAATATAAATGTAAAGTATCCACATAGAAACCGTGGCTACATCCATTATTGTCTGGAATGTGTTAAAGCTACAGTGTGTAATAATTACAGGGATATACAGTCAGAAATGTAATATATTATACATAACTATGTTATTTATCATCATCTACGAGCTCAGCCTCTTAACCTTAATATTTGCGTTGCCTTAGAATTCGTTATTTATAATTACATAGGAGCGGGCAGCCATGGAGGCAGACATCTTTGCGCTACGGCAGCGCAGAGCCAACAAACTAGCGATTGCGAGATCGCCCATTACGCTCGAAAGTAACTACTGCAAGTTGAGAGAGAAGAACTGAGACGGTACTGAACACACAGACTAATGAAATACTATCTGTAAAATTATCTATGTAAACAAACCTCATCACTTGAGAAGGTAGGTGATGCGGACGTCGTGGAAGACATTTTGTCCCGTAACGCTCGCCGTACTGTTGGGGGGGAGAAGCGGTGGGGGGGAGATGTTCATGTTGCTGCGATCTGCAGTCTGGACGTTAGATGTCGCTGAAAATTACACACTGTAGCTTTAATAAGGACCCAATTGAAAAAGAAATCTTCTTGTTCTGGTTCAGCTTTAAGATTTATCTTTCCTTTACATAAAAAATATTGAAACTATTAGAAAAACCAATCATTTATTATTCCATTTACATGACCTTTTTTGAATGAGGTGACCTCTTCAGGTCCTCACAGTGATGTACATTTAGACCTCCCTTTAGTTTTGCTAAGTGGGATACAATGTTGGGGGCCTGATTGAATGATGTTTTTTGTTCTTTCTTTCAGAGATGTGAGATTTAATTTAACCTCAGAACCCAGGGGAAGAGATTTACATATCCGCAGAGCAGCTCCCCATCCATAGATGGGAGATTGGGGCTCTGTGATTGGCCTGGAAGCTCAGAATGTTCCGCCATCTAGTGGACAGATGGAGTATAGCTGCAGGCTCCATTTTTATTTGGACATATATAGTATTTTTTTTTTCTTTTGCAGTTTGTAATGCTCTGTTCAATTTAACCAATAACATTTTCATTAAGATAAAATGCGTTTTGTTTTGTATCAGTACAATTTACAGATATGTATTTAGTTTTTTAATCCACTCTTTTATAATATGCTAAGAAACATCTACCTTGAAGAATAATGCTTGTGCTTATTAGTTTTGCCAGTGAGTGACTTTTTTTTTCTACTTACTTACAAATATGTGTGTCTTTCAAAGACCCCTTCCATACTATGCATTAAAGATGTGTCTCATGTGCAGGGTGAGCTAACAGAGCAATAGATGATGTTGTCCAAGATCTGCATCAAACCTAAACTGAATCTGGACGTTATTCCTGCACATTTGTCTTGATTATTTAATTTATTTTTCTACATATTTGGGGTTAAATAGGACTGTACAGTATTAGAAGATCTAAGATTTTCATCCATCTTCTCTCTCATCCCTGCTTCCCTCCCTCTGTGACAATTAAGTTTGGGCGAAGTCATGAGTGCTGGGTCTGAGCATCTGCTGCTGTGAGACTTTGTCCAACTAGCTATATATTCCCTTAGCACACGTTTGTAAAGTAAAAAAAAGATTTTCCAAATCAGTGCCTACAATCATCTAGATTTTATCAGGATCTATGTCTGTTTAATCCAGCTGAAGTTACATGATGCGTTTCCCCAGTAATCTTAGAGAAGGAATTGCTGCTGTAATTCTCTCTAAGGAGGTGAAATTAAAAGTCTGCATACCTAGAAATATGTTATTTATTGTAGAAAAGGCTTTCCTTTGTAAGCAATCTAATTATGAGGGGTCGTGTTTAAGTCTTTTTTCCTTTATACTGTAAGACAGGAGCTAACTTCTTATAACAAAAAGCTTCATTTGTGCTTCTTTCTTTAACTGGACCAAACCCAATAAAATAAATCCTACTGTATCAAAGTTCAAAATGATCCATGAAGGAACAAATTAGTTCATTTGAAGTAATTTTTTGGGTGCAACAAAATAAAGTCTAAATGTCCTTTTCTGGTCATTTATTAGCTAGAAAGGTGATAATCTTAAGGAAATTAGATACTTATCTGTGTGTCTTTTTTTTTTTGTTTCGCAGACTGTATGATGAACATCCACAAGCGATGTGTCGCCAACGTCCCGAGCCTGTGTGGAACAGATCACACGGAAAGGAGAGGACGCATCTACATCTCCGCCCAGATTACAGACAACTCTCTCGCCGTCACCAGTGAGTGCTCCCTGTCCATTCATCTCTTAGTGTTGGCTTTGACAAAACTCACACACGCACTCTCCAAGCAAAACGCTCCATCAAACTAAGACTGAAACTGGAAAGTCCATTTAGTGGTTCAATTATCCAACGATTGACCCACATCTGCAGCGGGATGTGCAGCCACGTGCTGGCTTCCTCTGCCAGAACACTGTGGATTGATTATGGAAGTGAAACTAAACAGGTGTTAAATGTTACCAGATTTGGACTTATTCAGAGCAGAAATGAAATGTCGTCTTTTTCCATTTAACCTTTTTTTCTCTCCTTAACCCTCGTCAGTCAAAGAGGCCAGGAACCTGGTACCTATGGACCCAAACGGCCTCTCAGACCCATATGTTAAACTCAAGCTCATCCCAGACCCCAAGAGTGAGAGCAAGCAGAAGACGAAGACCATAAAATGTTGCCTCAACCCCACCTGGAATGAATCCTTTGTTTTGTGAGAATTTTTTTCTTCTTTACTCTTTGTTCAGTCATTTCAAATCAACTTGCTCCTTTCCTGACCTTATTTGGAAAAAGACAAAGTTGGTGCTATTTCAAGTTACATAATCACAAAGTTCACACTTGAAAGAAAGGCCTGTCCTATTTTCTGTAGGGTTTGTTTTTTTCTGGGTCACTATGCCCTCAAAGTTTCATTTAGTTGTGGGTAACATATAGAGAACCCCTGTCCTTTGGTTTCTAAAGTAAAGTCCCACTTTCTGCTGTCATCTTTTAGTAAACTCAAAGAAACAGACAAGGACCGCCGTCTCTCAGTGGAGGTGTGGGACTGGGATTTGACCAGCCGGAACGACTTCATGGGTTCGCTGTCCTTCGGCATCTCAGAGCTACAGAAACAAGGAGTAGATGGATGGTGAGGATAGTCTAGGCATTCCAAAAGTATTCACACCCCTTTTAACTTTTCCACTTTCCTTTCTCATTACAAATGCAGATATGTGCATATTATTGGGATTATATGTTTTAGACCAACAAAAAGTAGCTTCTAGGTGTAAATGAGGACATATGTTTTTATAATATATTTACTTAGGAAACTTTGTAGCGAGCCCATAAAATGTGAAACCCCTTAATTAAATGTGCTGGAACCTCGTCCCTTTAGAATATACCTGATGTGTGTTAATACATGTAATTTAGTCTCATAAATCCAGCTGCCCTCTGTAGGTTTCAGAGGTATGCCTGATGTTGGTGTTCAAACAGCATCTTATAGACCAGGAATGTCCAAACTCTTGATACATGGGCCAAAGCCATAAACTCTAATGCATTTTTGCATCAAAGTATACTGAAAAGAATAAAAAACCAAAATATATTTACATTTTTGCCAGCTTAACAGTAAAATAAGCGTTTAATTGTTTGAAAAAAAAAACCAGGCAATTATTTTTTATCAAAGTGTTGAATTAAAGGCGTTCAGTTTTTATATACGGGCTCAAATGAAAAAGAAACATAAGAGCAGGATTTGGGTCAGTCCTTGCTTGCCCATTTGTAATATCTAGAAAAAGTTTAACTAATTGATTCGGCAGATTTGGTAGAACCACAATCTGATTTGAATGAAGTCATTGGATAGATGAGCTCCTATTTACATATATATAAGACAGTGTGCTTATGTACAGAAGGATATTGTGTTTTACTTAAAAATGTCCACTTTGGGATTCTGTAGGGATTTCGCCCTAATTGAAAATGAAACATGTCTGTCCGCACCAACCACCTGTGCATATCAAACTCAATCTAGGGGTTTACATCAGCCAAACAACAAACAGGTTAAGAATAACAATATTAAGGGTTGTGTTGGGTTGGGTTGTGAGTCTACCTTTTCTGACAGCCCAGATAAATAAGTAAACCCTATGGGTTTTTTTCCCAACATGGCTCGACCCGCTAACACTCGGCATTTGGCTCCCTTCCCACCTGTGTCCAACCCCTCGCTGGTAGGCCCATCACTCTGGGTTAGTCTTGATACTTTAGCAGTGTGACAGAAATCAAGAAAGCAAACAATGGAGCCAAGCACTAAAACAGGTCCTAAACTATCATCTATAACTGTAGATGTTGATGGCAGCTGCATAGCTGATATTTCTTTCCATGGTTGTTGTCACAGCCTCACAAAAACAGACCGGATGAAGCTACTATGAAGAGAAAAAACAGAGAGGACAAAAAGTTAGAGGTTTAACCAACAAATACTTTAGAATGGGAGAATAGAGATAGAATAAAGCACAATGATGAAAAGGGTTCCCTATGTCTTCCAGCAGTCTAAGCTTATAGCAGCATTACTATAGAGATAGCCCAGGATAAACTGAGCCCCTTTAACTAAAAGGACAGTTTAGGCCTAGTCTTATGACTAAAAGGTCTTTAAAACAGAAAAACATTTTCTCCACATATAAATAAAAAAACAACAGCAGTCGGAGAAATGGTGAAGAAGAGTTACTGTTGGCTTTATTTAGATGTGCAATTATGTTAAATGGAAATAATAAATAATAAAGGCCCACATGAAGTTGCCACAAAACATGCTGGGAACACTGCAGATATAGAGCAAAGGTTCTCCATGCAGACGATATTGCCCTCGAATAATCTATATGTAGAACTCCATGTGTGGAGAGAAATTTGCACACATAAACAAGGACAATGTCTTAGAGTGGTCATGTCAAAACCCAGCCCTCAATTCAGATAAGAATCAGCGGTAACACTTTCATAGATGCTGTCTGCTCAATCTCACTATCTCAGCTACTTTTCAAGAAGTTGTGGAAAAAAATGTTTTGTTGATTAAAAGCTAAAAACTAATTTCCATAGAAACCCAGAACACACAAAATGTGAGAAGATCTGAAAAGTTTCAGGGGTTTTGATACTAATATTGTATTGTTATGTTGGATATAAGAATAACAAAGGCAGCCCTTAATACTGATGTGGATGTTGGACTTCAGGTTTAAGCTGCTGTCCCAGGAGGAAGGTGAATACTTCAGTGTTCCTGTCCAACCAGATGGAGAAGACTGCAATGATGCACTCCGACAAAAGTTTGATGTAAGATTTAGACAAGTAGAAAAGCTCAATTTGATTCTGCTTATTTGTTTTAAGCGGGCTGTATTTCTGTTGTTCTAAAGAGGGCAAAAATAGGTCCAGGAAAACCCACGGACTCTTCCTCATCTTCGGTTTACAAGTACGACAGTAACGGCAATCAGGACCGCGTCAAGGTCACCGACTTTAACTTTATCATGGTTCTTGGGAAAGGCAGCTTTGGAAAGGTGAGTCCTCTCGTCAGATGTGTGTTTTGTTTTAATGGTAAACCAGAACAGAGTTTAATTTCCATGGATTCCCTTTAGGTGATGTTAGCGGAGAGGAAATGTACAGATGAGTTGTATGCCATCAAAATCCTAAAGAAGGATGTGGTGATCCAAGATGACGATGTAGAGTGCACCATGGTGGAGAAAAGAGTTCTGGCTCTGTCTGGAAAACCCCCGTTCCTCACTCAGCTGCACTCATGCTTCCAAACTATGGTAGGGTTTGTGCAAAAAGATCTTCTGGCCAGTCTTCATATGAAACTACTATTTGTTTGTTTTTTCCTTTTAGTTAGATCACCTACCTTTACTTACTTCCCTGTAGGATCGGTTGTATTTTGTCATGGAATATATCAATGGAGGAGATCTGATGTACCAAATCCAACAGGTTGGCAAGTTCAAGGAGCCTCATGCTGTGTGAGTATTAATTGAACCACAGATACGTTTGAGTCTGCAAAACCACATTTTGTCTTACTTTCTACCTGATGTTAAAGAGAAGTTTTTGATGTCTGAAAGACACAGCTTGGTATATATTGAAACAGAGACTTAATGATTCTGAGGAGGATTTTTCTGACAGTCTCAGCCTGGAAAAGATCAGACTCTGCAGACACAACTTCAACAGAGCCATACAACCATGCATACACACACACACACACACACACACACACAATCAAACAGGGCAATTTAGAGATGCCATTTAACCTAACAGTCCTGTTTTTGGACTGTGGGAGGAAGCCGGGGTACCCAGAGAGAATCCAGGCATGCAAAGGGAGAAAATGCAAACTCCGTGCAGAAAGACACCGGGCCGGAATTGAACCTGGACCCTTCTTGCTGCAAGGCAACGGTGCCACAGTGGTGCAGTTTGTAGCACCATCACAATCTCATGACTATTCTTTGCATAAGTCTGGAATTTTAAACTGTACCTAGATCCAAGCACACCGGTCCAATCAGGGCTCATGTTAGACCAGTTTGTTGGCAGGGAACATTTTGGCTGAGATTGCTACAGATTGTTGAACAGCAGGAAATAAATTTAAAGAACCATATAAGGGAAGAAAAAGTTTGAGCACAGATAATGGCTGGAGATGTGAAGAGAGATTGGCATGCTTCCATTCAGCCATCCAAACTTCCCCTTCTCTTCTCTTCCTAAGGAACCAAGCATCCAGTCAATGAATCTGTCAATTTATCCGATCTATCAATTTATACGGTCCATATCTTTCATCCATACATCCATCACACTATGTGGTCCTCTGCTAGCTTCAACAACAATAAAGATAGAAAATTAGCTCTGGTGTTTTGACATGGGCAGCCTGGCTTTTCTCTGGTTCTGATGTACTAAACCAACTCTGACTTTGCCAGCAAATGGAACCACATGGAAGAATTTGTTAATATGAGTACAGAAAAAAAATCCTACATGTGTACAAAGAAAACTGGTGAAAAAAAGGAAGGGGATGCAAACAATGCAAATGTTTTGTTCCTCTTTTATTTTTTAGTCATAGTATTTCCTCTTCTTTTTTTCTTGGACTTAAATTTCTAACACAAAGCAAACTATCGCCTCCTTTGAGCAAAGCCTTTCTCAAGAAATTATAGTAGTCATCTACAACGTTACTCTTCCTGTGCCGAGATATACCTCAAAACATCTCACAGATGTTTTGAGGTATATATGGATACCTTATTTTTAAACCAAAAACCATGAAAATATCAGAGCATTATCTTCCAAGAGTTGCTGCATCTTTACTGTATGAAGTCTAACGTTGTGTTCTGTGTTTCAGGTTCTATGCAGCAGAAATTGCAATTGGTCTCTTCTTCCTTCACTCCAAAGGCATTGTGTATCGGTGAGTCTGTTATTCACTCCTCTCCACTTATTTTGAGCCTTATATATTTTTTTTCTAAATATACAGGTGTAAGTAATAACTGGGAGTGGGTATTTGTGATTCTCTGCAGGGATCTGAAGCTGGACAATGTGATGCTGGACTCAGAAGGCCACATAAAGATCGCCGACTTTGGCATGTGCAAAGAGAACATGGTTGACGGCATAACAACGAAGACTTTTTGTGGGACACCAGACTACATTGCCCCAGAGGTGAGTTAATGTTTTCTTCTGAAGTTTAAACGGATGCTTTTGATCGTTTTTTTCCCAAGTTTTGATAGCCATGTTTCTCCTTTTTGCAGATCATAGCCTATCAGCCTTATGGGAAGTCTGTTGATTGGTGGGCTTTTGGAGTGCTGCTTTATGAAATGCTTGCTGGACAGGTTTGTGAAACTCTTGTTTTTCAGTGACTGTAGGATACTATGGACATGCGCTGGCAAAAATATAAGTTTATGTGTCATCATCGTACCTTTAATGCTAAAGTATCCCCTAATCTCTCTTTGGGAAATGTTAGATTTCGAACAGAACTGGCAATAGAATGAAGCCTTAAAGAACACCACATGTGACTGCTCCTATAAAGATCTAAAGGACTATAATAGTGAAGAAGCCTACTCGTATTTCCATCAATAATGATCAGCTGTGTCCAACACCTTATTGTGGTCTAGTGATAGACATTTTAGATGCTGCATTGTTTATAGAAGCGGCTAAAAAACTTTCACTTTTTTTTTCTGAGCTATGATATTGGAAATAACAACTGAAAATTGTGCTTTTGTTCCTCTGCAGCCTCCGTTTGATGGCGAGGATGAAGACGAGCTGTTCCAGTCAATCATGGAGCACCATGTATCTTACCCTAAATCCATGTCGAAAGAAGCTGTTGCTATCTGCAAGGGGGTGAGGACACACTTCAGTGCACATATATTGCTGTTGTTGTGACATTATTTTATTGAATATTTAATCAAATAATTTCAGGACGTTTGTGTTGTTCTGTGAACACACACCCATCTGGCTTTGTGTTAGGAAAACAGATGAAATAGGGCTTAAATCTCTGCTCATGGTGGAAAGAATAACTTACACATATAGGAATGTATGAACAAAAATATTTCTACTACAGGTATAGCAGATTTTAGTTGAAAACACTTAGTGAAACTAATTACATTCTTTATAAACATAGAAGATAAAGGCAAATAGAAATGGTTGAAAACCATAATCTATAAAAATGATGCAAGGGTTTTACAGTTCAACATGGATTTTATGTTTGATAACCAAAGTTTATCATAAAGAGTTTGTACAGAACTGAGTGTTTCTGAGATAATAACAGTGGGTAGGAACCCTGATGGCTAGGATTTGCTTATTAAGACAATGGACCTCATGCTAGCAGACACAAGGAGGGTGGTTTTAAAGTGCTGTGATAGACCAAAACCTATCAGGATCTGCTCCCACTTGCCTGTGGTTACTATCAGTTTCTGCTGGGTTGCTGTTAGAAAACAGCTAAACAAATGAAATAATCAGAAATCATAAAAAAAAAAAAAATTGTTTAGCAACAGACACCTTCACTGTCTTTGGACAGACCTAATACCTCTGTTGATTTCAGTTTTAAGAAAGGAGGAAGAGTTTCTAGATGCTACTGGCTGCCAATGGCTTGAAAGCCTGGCAGCAGGCTAGTTTTGTCCTTAGTGGGGCCTGATGAATTGTCTAACAAATAGCTCTTATAAAATTAGAGTGAGAAAATGTGCAGTTAGTCTGTTTTGCAGCTGTCTGGTTCTGGACAGTATGCTGCAGGGTTTACTTCACCTTCAACAGATTTTGGACAATGTGTTCCCTCATCCTGCAGAGACAGCCATTCAGGTGATTCCCCCCAATCTGGCTGTGCAATGGACACAGGGCAAAAGAGAAAGATAGATGGGGGTGTCGAGGCTTTATAGCTAACTTGACAGGGCGGGCTCACGTGGCTGCAGCTTAGAGAGCAAAGCAAGCCTGCATCCTCTTCCACCAATATTTAAAATAAGTCATGGCTATTGCAATAAATTGTGCAAAAGTCTTTAATCATTAATTATCTTATTAGGACTGTCACAACCGACAATAAATCTATTCATGATGTCTATTATGTTTGTGTTAAATGACTTAACCCGGACAAATATGATGCATTTATTGTAAACCAGTTGTAATTAAAAGTGGCAATGCATCAAACCTGTAGCTTTCAGAAAATTCAACCTATGCAGTTTCCTGAGCTGGAAAAACAGCAACCAGTGGGCTTCTCAGTCTTCACTGTCACTGGAAAGTTTAATGGCCTAAAACAATACAAAAAACTTCTCTTTTGGTGAAGTCGATAATCAGGCATTTCAAAAAATGGTTCAAAGTTTTACATTAAATGCAACATAACAGGAAAACAAACCCGTAAGAAAGCACCACAGCTGCACAAAAAACAACTTACTTAAGACGATCAAAGATTTTTTTGGTTGTGTGACTTCTATTTCCATTTTATGTATTTTGGTTTTCTTTTAGTTTTTTCTCACAATCTAATTCTTAGTTAAAAAAAAAACTGACTTCAAGTTGTCCTCCAGTTCCAGCCTTCTTTAGAAATTAAAGTTTATTAATCTTTAATAAGGAATACTGACATTATTTTAGCATCATTTTGCAGATGATCTTATCATTTATCCCACTTATTTTTGGGATAATTTATCATGCAGAAACCTCTTTATTTGTAAATGTATGTTTTTAGCTGATGACCAAACACCCTGCGAAGCGCCTGGGCTGTGGTCCAGAAGGAGAAAGGGACATCAAGGAGCATGCCTTCTTCCGCTATATCGACTGGGAAAAACTGGAAAATAAGGAGGTCCAGCCCCCTTTCAAACCAAAAGCTGTAAGTATATTGCACACTTACACACGGCGCACTTATAATGGTTTTCAGTCCTTACTTTTTGCATTAGAAATTTTCCCTAATAACAAAGGAGGTTGCATACTTAATCCCACCTGTGAGGTAAGTTATAGGTCTGGTTAAATCCTCAAATACCAGAGCACAACCATCCTTTACCATTGGTCACTACTCTGACAAATGGAAAACTAAGATTTGTTAGTGTAGTCACCAATGAAGAACCTGTATGCTCACTGCTTTCATATAGACCAATGGAATTCCACAGTTTTGGCTGTTGGTGATTTGATTGGTTGATGCCATGTTTTAGTTTTTCTCTTTTTTCTCTTTTTGTTGTTGTTGTCTCTGTTTTCTTCACCTCACCCTTCATCAAACTCAATCCATCCCTCTATCTCTCTCCTCTCCACGGCAGTGTGGGCGTGATGCAGAGAACTTTGATCGCTTTTTCACACGCAACCCCCCAGAGCTGACTCCCGCAGATCAGGAGCTAATATCCAACCTGGACCAGGAAGATTTCCATGGATTCTCATTTATTAACCCCGAGTACAACCACCCAACTCAATGATCATGTAACATATCTCCTGGCTTTATTAGAAACCGCCCACACTTCACAAGCAAACTTAAGAAGAAACAAACAAACAAAAATGAATTCTTATGATGTCATATCAGCAAACTTTAATTCATGAAGACCTGATGTAACATATTTACATTTTTTTATAACTCAGGTCTGAAAGGTTTAAAGATATTTGAGCATTTGGGGAACATGTTTATTATTAAGTTTATTTTTGTTTTGTTTGTGAAGAGAATACCATATTGGTTTGTTAGAGATGGAGATGAAGGTGCTTTAGCTTAGCTTAGCATCTTGCCATAACTACAGAAGCATCTGAAAGTTAATAGCTTGCCTCTTCTATAGCCTACGTTCTATGCTTCCTATTTGTCAGTGATTATTTAATATTATAAATGGTAATAATCCAATACAGTTGAATTAAGTGTTTAATTTCATTAACAATGAAAATAAAACAAACCAGCACTATAAACGGGAGAGAAAAACAACATTATGCAAAAATCTGGTTCATCAGTGATGCAGCCGTTAGCTTAATGATCCAGAGACATCTGGAAACCACTAACATGCCTAATTTTACAGTCTATAAAACCCATGTTATTCACATCATCCATTTCATATCATCAATAGAAAACAGCATTGTTACCTTTTGCCTTACAAGTGTCTTACATTTAGCTTAATTGAGTATAGCATTCAATTCAGTATAAGCTTAGTTCACTGTAGCATGAATGTCAGAAATGTTTGGGGAACCAGAAACAACTATTATTAGGACATAATTGCAGCACATCATGCACAAAGGTTTACATTGTTGGGTTTCACTTTTGTGGCTCATAAATGTCATATTCATGGTTAAAAACAAAAATTCTTTGCTTATATTAGCATTAAGAGTTGCTGTTTAAAAAAAAAAGGTATATTATTTAAACATTTTAATGAAACACTTTGTCTAAAACAAATAAATAGCTAGTCTGTATATATATTCGTGAAACTAATTGTTTTCCAATTTCGCTTCGATTGATGGTGAACTATTTGGTAAATGCAGGTTTTGTAACCTACTTTCAAAGCCAAAGGGGTCATTCGTGTCCTGAAAACTTTATTATTAAGGAAAAGTTGAGGCGATTTAATGGATGTTTATCAGACAAGTTACTCTAACATACTAGCGTCATTTAGGGTTTTATGCATAGTTTGTACTTTATTATTAAACACCTGTTTACATCCATGCAAAGCTGCCAACGACTCTGTGCAGCTATGGTTAAACACTTTTGAAGTATCGGCTAGTTGTGGAAACATGGAAAAGCAGTGTGATAATAATCTATTTTCCCCCAATACTGATATTTTTCTTTTTAAGCTTTCAGAAAATGTACAGCTGGGTTAGGTGTAGGGTTAGGGTTAGCTGAACGCTACTCAATAGTTCCATCTGTCTGAGAACACAGTAGATCCAGAGGCAGCTGAAAGTCCATTTACCTGCAGCTTCTTATCTGCATTCTAACCTAAGCTTATCACCTTCAGTCTCCAGCTCTTTATCCAACAAGACCTTAACTTTTAGAAGGAAGGCAAAAAATGCAACCTGCAAATGACAATTGGTTTAATATTATTCAGATAGAAATACAGACATATGCACAACTGAAAGCAACAAACCCAAATGATCATATATCCATGATTCAAGATACCAGGCCAGTATGTTTTCCAGTAGCAACTCTGTTCTGGGACCAGTGTAGTTAAGTTGCATCTGCTGCTCTTGTGTCAGCCCTTCTAGCTGTATTTCATCAGTATGGAAATGTTTCTTACATCTGAATGCCTCACATCAAGCAGACTGCTGGATGCCAGAGTCCGACCTGAATGTGCTATGTCTCTGTATCACCCTCCCTGTAAACTGCCTATTGATTAGGACGACCCCTCTTCGATGTTGATGAGTGTACTATGATCACATGCTGGTAATTCATACAGTGTAAGTGAAAACTGACGATTGCTTTGCTATTATTGTTTGAATACTAGTTTCCTAATGTTGGCTTTACTTTTTGTAGGATCAAATACTATTACACTTTCTGTTGGATGTTGTGGTGAACTTGCCTGCATTATTTTTGCTGGTTTATGATCCTTGTGCACAAAAGCAGCAAGAGTTACAGATTTTTGTTTTTGCTTTCACTGTTTTCACTGGAAGTTTATTACTTTTTTCCCTGGAAACAAGTTTATCCCTATCACACTGTGTTTTTATTCACTGAGGGCATATCTTTTCTTGTAAACATTTTTTTTTCCCAGAATTGATCACATGACGTAGATATTTAGACTTTTGCAAAGTTGTTAGTTTGTTATCCTTCAGAAACAAGATTTTCCAGAAGTGCCAAAATAAGGTTCAGAATCAAAAGGATGTAGAGAAAAAAACTGCTCCCAACAGCTGTGATAAAGAGCAGCCATCTAGTGCCATTTTGCAATACAGGTATGATCATCATGATATGCATTAGAGCCTTTCCTAACTGTTTACCAACATTATAATGTCCCTTGAAAGTTTCATATATAAGATAAATCGTCTGAGTTGTATTATACTTTTGTAACTGTGTAACGATATGACGTAGTAACAATGTGTCAAATCTTGTTCTTTGAGCTTGTATCTCACAACAAGTGCAGGAAGGCAACATCAGAGAAACCTGCTTTTTAAAGATCACGATTCTCGCAGAGGAGAACCATAAGCACTAATCGTGATAATGGTAACTGTGAAAAATGTTGAGATACAACAGAGAAATATATATATAGATATATTGAGAGAGATATATGAACTATTTGAATAAGTTTTGTTGGATGAGAGATGCTATTGTAGATTGTGTAATTGCCCCGTATGACTGGAAACTGATAATATACTCACTGGTGCCTGCCAGACTACTCCTGCTGTGTCTGCCTTCTTACTGTTGCAACATGTTTGATCATTTGTTCAACGCTTTGTTTTGGTGTCTTGGATTTTTTTCCTGGAGCGATACATCAAGTCGATAGTTTACAATGTCAGGTCTGGAATGCAGAACGCTGGTACCCTCGAGATGAGGTCAAATTTGGAAGATCATTGAATCATTAGTAAGTTATAACTGCAACTTATAATTATTTGTTATTGGACAATCATTCTAAGTCATTGCAACTGTTTCAAGTAGACTTTTCCAACAAAAAAAAAAGAAGGAATTTAATCTGTCTTAGGCCAGCGATTTTTCTATTTTTCCTAATATATGCTTTTCGGTGATCAGTCTTAACTTATGCAAAGCCTGTTTTATGTTTTTTTTTCCTTTTAAAATGTTTCCACATTTTAAGAGAAGGGCAGCAGAGTCGACATTCTCATGAATTCCCACAAATGTATTTCCCTTATAAGTGTGGCAACAATTAAGAGGGAGTAAACAGACTATACAACAGTTTAAGATTCATTGCCAAGAAGCAATGTTAAATTAAAAGTTCTATGTCATACTTTTTGTTAACCTGGCAAAGTCAACTATAGGACCATATATGATGAGATATTGCCTTTGGTACGACAGAGTATTCATTTGTTTTGAAAATTCAGATTATACTCCTGGTGATATTTTACCATAACCTGACACCGCCAGATGGATTTGCTCCGCATATCCATCTGGAAACCTTCCGTTGAAGTAATTTTGGGAAGGGGCGAAAATACTGGTTAGCTGGTAGGCCTATGTTGGTGATAGATGGGCCAAATAAACCAATCAGATCAACGAAACGTATGACGTACTAACAGAGCGACGACGAAAACACAACCACAAGCCAGGCTACTCTTGCCGAAACCAGTCGGGAGAAGAGCAAAAACATCTTTTCCTCTGAGAAAAGCCTCCAGAGCAGTGTTTTGCTCTTCTTTCAGTGGAGAAATACTCTGTAATTCCGATAAAACTTGCTCGATAGCCACGCTAACCGCTAGTTTCATCGGCTGAAGCCGCCATGTTCTTTAGACTGAACTGTCGCGCTTCTCGTTGCCTCACACCTCAACCCGCCTCAAAGCCAACATTGATTGGACGTTCGTTTGGTGAACGGCTCCAAATTTTCTTTAACGGAGAGTCTCCAGACTGATCTGGGAGTGAAACCTTGAAAGCCTGTGAGATCAGGATGGTCTCACGAGGCTAATTTTCCCAACCCTAGAAAAAAAAAAAAAACTGGACTTGCCTGTGATCCCGCCTCGTTTATGATCTCACCCTAAAGCTGCCTCAGTATGGTAACATGCCACTTCTGGTAATTAGGCTCTTCTTTGGAAAGGATAAATAAAGTCTAAAACCACATTTTAATGACTAGACATTAGCTAAAAGAAGAACAGTCGCTGTCACTGTGCAGATTAACTGCTAATAGAGCTCCTTCGTTTCAACTAGTGCTCTGCCTCACATCACCCATCATTGATCACAGAAAGTAGGTATTTTGTCTACATGTCAGGTGCAGCACGGTGAAGGTAGGTGTCTTCAGTTCCTTATTGAAATGTTAAGTTGTGTGCAGATTTTTAGGCTTGTAATATGAGGGGAAAAAAACTGTTGAAGATCTGTTGAAAAAGACTTATTCACCAAATGTCAATTGTAAAATTGCCACTGAGAAATGGCTACGTTACCATCACCCTTCAAAACTACCCTAGAATCAAAAATAAAAACTTATTTCTTTCTGTATATTTTGTTTAACATTTTAACAGCTTTAAAAAATGTTATTAAGAAGGTCCCACAAAAAAATGCCTCTCATTAAATGTGAGTCCAAAAAAACAAAAAGATGCCTTTAGAATAGGACATTTGTGCTGTATTGACATTTTTTTATAGATCTTAGATATCACCACAGCTACATTTATTCAGCATCAGCTAAAGATACAGCTCAATTAATCAGAAGATAATGAAAAATAATTTTTTTTAACATTTATTTTAGAAAGTGAAATCAGTAAATGCATTAATTGGTGGATAATCCAGGCACAGAAAGTAGAAAATCTGTACATTTACTTTTAACCATTTGCTTTTAAAGCCCCACCATACAGATTGAGACCTAATCACCTGGTTAAGTGAACAAGATGATGGTAAATTCTGCAGTTTTCTTGGCTTGGATTATTCACATATTGACTACATATAAAGAAATATTACCAGCCTTTATTTCTTGCGATTGTGATTATTGTGGCTTAAATACAATGGTAAGCAGAAATTGAGTGTTTCAAAAACTTTTAATATACCCTATCTGTAGAAAGGTGAGTATATGAACATAAAAACTGGTCTGAGCTATAATGAATATAATTGGCCTGATATGTAATGGATTTCAGACCAACTGTCATGTTCGAAACCTTCCTCTTGACAGTGGATTCTCTACAGGGTTCAAGCCAGGCGAGTTTGATAGCTAACCAAACTCACCATTTACATTATCTAGTTGCTGTTGATTTGCCTTTCATGGGGTCAACAGTAAGGAGGAAAGGATCAGAAAGGAGCTTGTATGTCATTACATAATGGAAATCTAGATGAAAGTCAAACTTGGACTAAAGCCTTTTGTAAAAAACTATGTCTTAGACTAATGGATTGAATGCATTTAACAAACGAGAGCATATAAAGGTGTGTGCATTTGCATGAGTTACACACAGCACACTGTTTATTTTTGTCCTTTTCCATGAGTTGGTCTGGACGTATGCCACTTCTAACCTAAAATATTGTGGGATTCCTCATAGCTCCTTAGAGCCAGTGAGGGACACATCAGGCTCCTATGATAAAGAAACCATATCGGCAGAAAAGCAGGTTCCTTTTCTTACCTCCTTCCTTCCTACTAGCTCTGTTCAGACAGTATTTATCATGCCTGAAGCATGTCTTCTTTGGTAGAGTGTCCATGTAGACTCTACCAAATTCCTGAATTAATTTAGCTTCAAACTAAATCCAATCCAAATCTTTCCAAAATAGTCAAGTTTGATAAGCCATAATCATCAAAACAAATAAAAGCTTTTAATAGTTCAATAATGTGTAGAGTACTTGCATACCTTTTTCCCTCTTTACGAAATGAACAATGAAAAATTCTGAACTTTTTCACAATATTCAATTATTTCTAAACAGTCCTTGTTAACCCTGTATAAAAAATGTATGTTGAACAATAGGCTGAAAAAGTTTTGAGCTAGCCATCATTTCAGCTGGAACCCCTGTGATGAGTCATAAGGAGGTAGGAAATCAAACGTATATAATCCGTGTGTCGTCTTGCCGAGGGGCTCGCTGCTCCACCTTCTCTGTCTGAAACCCTTTCCAGCTGTCGTTGGTTTGGTATCGATCCTCGTCCCTATACTGGAACATTTCCTCTTTTTGGCTTTTGACGTTTGTGTCATTCTCTCTGCATCTGTGCTGGTGATGTGATTTGGGTGGCTTTTCCATCTTTGTATTTTTGAGGTTGTTGGCATTGCCTTTGTGTGTGTGTTTTTTTTATTGAAGGTAACCTTTTCTTTGTGCTTTTTATAGCCCGTTTCCCATAGTATAGTCTTTTGCCAAGCCTATCTTGCAATAACTTACAGGTTAACAGAAGCGTGTAGAAAACCACTGACCTCATACACTATATTGCCAAAAGTATTTGCTCACCTGCCTTGACTCACATATGAGCTTAAGTGACATCCCGTTCCTAATCCATAGGGTTCAATATGACGTCGGTCCACCCTTTGCAGCCAGAACAGCTTCAACTCTTCTGGGAAGGCTGTCCACAAGGTTTAGGAGTGTGTTTATGGGAATTTTTGACCATTCTTCCAGAAGCGCATTTGTGAGGTCGCACACTGATGTTGGACGAGAAGGCCTGGCTCTCAGTCTCCGCTCTAATTCATCCCAAAGGTGTTCTATCGGGTTGAGGTCAGGACTCTGTGCAGGCCAGTCAAGTTCATCCACACCAGACTCTGTCATCCATGTCTTTATGGACCTTGCTTTGTGCACTGGTGCACAGTCATGTTGGAAGAGGAAGGGGCCAGCTCCAAACTGTTCCCACAAAGTTGGGAGCATGGAATTGTCCAAAATGTCTTGGTATGCTGAAGCATTCAGAGTTCCTTTCACTGGAACTAAGGGGCCAAGCCCAGCTCCTGAAAAACAACCCCACACCATAATCCCCCCTCCACCAAACTTTACACTTGGCACAATGCAGTCAGACAAGTACCGTTCTCCTGGCAACCGCCAAACCCAGACCCGTCCATCAGATTGCCAGATGGAGAAGCGCGATTCGTCACTCCAGAGAACGCGTCTCCACTGCTCTAGAGTCCAGTGGCGGCGTGCTTTACACCACCGCATCCGACGCTTTGCATTGCACTTGGTGATGTATGGCTTGGATGCAGCTGCTCGACCATGGAAACCCATTCCATGAAGCTCTCTGCGCACTGTTCTTGAGCTAATCTGAAGGCCACATGAAGTTTGGAGGTCTGTAGTGATTGACTCTGCAGAAAGTTGGCGACCTCTTCGCACTATGCGCGTCAGCATCCGCTGACCCCGCTCCGTCAGTTTACGTGGCCTACCACTTCGTGGCTGAGTTGCTGTCGTTCCCAAACACTTCCATTTTCTTATAATACAGCTGACAGTTGACTGTGGAATATTTAGGAGCGAGGAAATTTCACGACTGGATTTGTTGCACAGGTGGCATCCTATCACAGTTCCACGCTGGAATTCACTGAGCTCCTGAGAGCGACCCATTCTTTCACAAATGTTTGTAAAAACAGTCTGCATGCCTAGGTGCTTGAATTTATACACCTGTGGCCATGGAAGTGATTGGAACACCTGATTCCAATAATTTGGATGGGTGAGCAAATACTTTTGGCAATATAGTGTATCTTAAAACTGAAGCCTATACCTGATCCAAAGTAATTAGCACTTTGCTTTAAAACAAAAGCAAACTGATTGGATATGAATGAACTCAACAGTTGCAGCTGAAGATTTGATCAGCTTCTTAGGGAATATTTTACTGTTAAATTAGCAGGCCGTGTAAACATTGTTGACTTTTCTCGTTCATAAATGTAGAAATTTTCTGTCGGTACATATCAGCAGGGGAGCCCAATCATGACAGATGATGCCTCAGTGTTCATTCTCTACTTCCTGGAGCTTTTTTTTTATCACTTTCCTGAAATACTTAGTGGGATTAGGTTCTCAGGAGTTTTGTCCCCTTATTACTAAAATTTGATAAGGAGACATTTTCTCTCATGTTCTGAAGCGCACTGGGAAAAAAATCTAGATCTAGATAAATACTTTTTTCTTAAAATAAGTGCATTTGTTCTTGAATTGAGGAGGTAAGTGAGACACTTTGCCAATGGAACAAGACATTTACATTATAAATAAGAAAAAAACTATTGCATTGTCTTATTTCAACCAATATTGTCTAATTATCTTATTTTAAGAGTAAAAATACTCATTCCATTGGCAAATCATCTTATTTACCTACTCAAGTTAAGCGTAAATACACTTAATTTTAGAATTTTGACTTATTTCTAGATAGTTTTTTGCAGTGAAGGCTATTGATATAGTGTGTGAATTGTTGGAGGCTTATCTCTATGTACTCTACCAAACATGATTTCCACAGGATTCACAGTAGCTCTTAACTTGCACTATCTAGGCTAGTTATTTTCTAGAGGTCCCAAGCAATCAGTGTTGAAAAATCCTCAGCTGCAACATATTTTATTACCTACAGAAAGACTATGCTTAAACCTTTACTTTAATAGAGGTGGCTTCTTTGCTGTCTTTTTTGTTTCAGGGCAGGTTCCCAAAAGTCCTTTTTGTTCTGCCCTGCTCTGTAGGATATCCTCCCAATTTGTTAGAAATTTCCTCACTGCAGATTAATCTTTCCACAGGACATTGTTGATGTCTTTGGTAAAATTTGTCCTCCAGATATATTCTTATTAAATATTTTCAGATATGAGATCATTTTAGATGAGGTGAAGGTAGTTGCAATAATTTCTTTACCACTGGTAACACTTGAAAACAATGGTTTTAAGCACACATGTCTCTTTCATAGTGATCCAGCTGCTGATTAGATTAACACGGCAGTCAGGCGTTTTAAAAACAGATACGGACCGACTGGCTTCAGGTTTTTAATTTATTTATTTTACTTTATGGTATAAAAAAAGTAAAAGTTTTATTTAAAAAAACACATTTGCATTACTGTTAAACTTTTAGCCATGAATGCACTTAATGCATTATGTGGAAATAAAATAAAAAATATTTTACTGCAATTTGTGCTAACTTGTAATAGAACACAAACTCATTCTTTTTTTTTTTACTTCTGAAATCCTTCAATAATTAATAAAATATCCACTATTTGCTTTTTAAGAAGGCTAAATTAAATTGGATAAAATTATTGCTAATTTGCTTTTATTAACCAACCTTAAAATTGGAGAATTTTGCCAGCCCTTATGACTGAATTTTAAACAATAATACGTTTAGTCTGCAATTAAATGTCAAATACTAATCAAATTGGAGAAAGTGTGAAGTACTAGAGTTGAAATTCTACTCTAGTGTTTCCCTACTGGTATCTCATCTCAAATAAGCTTTAACCAACATGTTTAATCCCAATTCAGGACACATTGTGGGAATAAGATCTCCTGATTGTGCAACACATTTTTAGCTATTGTCTGTCAATCACATCATCTTTCATTGAAAGCTTTTAACAATCTTGCCCTCACATTTTGCAAACTTTTTGCAACCCATCTGAGTGACATAATATGGTTGCCTATAATCGGAGCAAATAGTTCACCCAGTCACGCATATTTGTTGTCATTTAAAGGATTTATATGTGACAGATTGTACATCTTTGTTCCTGCATAAATGTTCACGTCTGTTCCTGCTCTGTATTTAATTTGTGGTAAAATTATGTCTCCTTCCTTCCTTTTATCTATGTGCTTTTTGTAGCTGTCAGCAGAGCCTCTTGTTAGACCTCTTTCCGCTTTTTCTGAATCTTACATTTTCTGATGTCTTTTTCTCAATCTACCATTCCACAGTTGCATGTCTCTAACCTATTTCAATTATTTGTGCCAGAAATCTCGCAAAGATGTCGGCAACTTTGACAAGGAGTTCACCAAGATGGCGGTGGAGCTGACACCGACGGACAAGCTCTTCATCATGAATCTGGACCAGAACGAGTTCCAGGGATTCTCCTACACCAACCCTGAGTTTGTCATACAAGTCTGAGGACATCCCTGTGGATAGACGAGGCTCAAAACTAAACAACAAAAAAATCAGCCCAACTACAGTACTGTGTAAAAGTTTTAAACAGCCCCTGATACTTACAATAAACAGCTAAACTGCCTTATTATCTTATAAAGTCCCCCCCCCCCCCACACACACACACACACATACACAAATACACACTTTTTAAAGGGCTTTTAAGGCTTTTCTTTGGACTTCAGCATCTTTTTTTTTTTTTCGCTTATATTAAGTTCATGATGGCATCTTTTGACATGTTTACGCAATGAATGAAATGTTAAATACCTCTATTGAGAATCATTAGCACTTGTGTGTTAAAGAAAGCAAACTTGCAGTTTGGGCCAGAAAAGATATTTGCACCTAATCCTCCTGCAGGTGCATGAGTTGATGGTACACATTTTCATTCAAGATGGATGAAAGCTGCTTGTTACAAAGGCTGCATTTGTAGTTGACTAATTCACTAAAGCCCTTCGATTATTATGTTTTAAAAAATTTGTAATACAAAAATTTGCAAGAGTAAGCGGGCAGCTTGCTCCAAATTTTTCTAAGCTGGTCCGTGTGCAGAAATGTACTTCTTTCTTGGTAATGGAAGTAAAAAGCACACCTTATGAGTTTAAAACCAAGCTTTGATAATTGACTAACCAGTTAGTAGATTTTGATAAGATGAATTGCGACTAAGGATTGATGAAACACTTTGTCAAATCATCAAATGTAGATATTTATATCAGCTTGGAAGAATGTATTTTTCATGGTACAGGCCAAAGAAAAGTCGGACGTTTAATTAGCGACCTATTTACCAAGTGGAGCTTTGGATTTCAGGCTGCAAGCGGTCTGTTATATCAAAGACATTCAGCAAATAAAACCGAGGAAAAAAAAAAAAAGATACCAGTGTTTTTAGGTTTCCAAGTATATAGCTAAAGCAATGAAAATAAAAAAAATACAACTTTATGATGAATAAAACATCTGCTGCTAAGATGACATGTAATCAGCTTTTTAACTGGTGGGAATTAATTCAACTTTATTTGACTGAAAGTATTGATTTCCATAGTTTTCTAAGATAAGGGCAAAACAAAGTGTTTTTACAGCACATAAAGTCAATATAATGTTATAGCAAACTTGTCTTTGTTATCAAAACGTCACAGATCCAATAGAAGCACAGACAGTTTTACTGTGCAGCAGGATGGTGGCCCAGAAAGCTGAAATCTGTTAGCGAGAGTTTACCAGCTTAACTACTGAATCAGCCACCCAAGAAAACAGCTGAAAGACCATAAAAGTGGAAATATTTGACAAAAAAAATTGAGTGATGCAACATCCTCAGGTTGTGAGTGTATAAGCTGATAACTTTTGAGGAATTACTTTCTTTTTACAGTTTTCTATCTCCTGACCCACAGTGTGTTTCAAAGCTGTAGTGAAAGACAAAAACACCTTTGTAAAAGGCTTGTAGTACTGTAAAATACCCAGAGATATTTAGTCTGGTATTTTTGAAACAACGCTGGTTCATCCCCTTTTGATTTAAGAGTAATCTCATTTGCAACAGATTTTTTTTTTTTTTTTTTTTTTTTACAAAGGAGGCTCTTCTAAAATTCCTGTATGGTAAGCTAGAAACAAAGAGGTAAAAGGATGCTAAAGTCTGAAGAAAACTTCAAACCATCTTCAGAAAACATACAGGATGGTTGATGAACGTATTAAATTGGTTTATAAGAACACATCTCCTTAGAAGCAAGTGATTAAAAATACCGGTTGATTAAAGTCTTTTGCACAGTACTGTACATTTCCCTCCTTATTTGTTAACCTTTTTCAGAAAGTCAAGCCGACCTCATGTCATTAAAACATTGATATTTTCAAACCGATCCTCAGAAGCACTGGCAGTAAGTTGTAATCATATAGATGACTTTTCTTCTAAAACATGAAGAGCAGAAAAGGCCTGAGATGATGATCTACCAGGGTGGTGGCTGCCGTGTCTCCAGGAAACAGCAGCAGTTGATAACATTAAGAGGACCTTTGCCATAAGCGGATCAAGATTTACTGCAAACGTGTAGCTTTGTGTTCTGTCGATCATGAAGCAAGTGTTTGTTTACTTGATTTCCTTCTCCTCTGCTGCAGAGAATGACGTCATGAACATTTAGTCATTGATAAATCAAACATGTCTGTGCAGGCAGCCTTTCAGAGAAGGGCAAGATTCAGAACTAGGACTTGTAACTTCATGTCTAAGCTAGTCCTGTACTTAGTCTTAAGCATGTCTCGTCTTCCAAGTTGATGCAAAAAAGAAAAACTACTCTTTTTCACATGTCCTCATGATTCTCTTTGTATTGCAGTGGGTTAGTGATGTACAAGCTTTGACAGTCCTTGTGGTGGAGCTCCTCTATGCATGCCATATCTGTTGATACTGTATACTATTTTTATTTATTTTTTTGTCATATTTGAAGTGAAGACACTGAGTTGTCCTGAATGTATTGATCCAAGTTGTCTCTTTGGGCTAAAATCCTGCTTTAGTTTCTACTCCTAAATGCTGAATTTATGTTTTTTCAAAGGTTATATGGAGATAATGAACTTATACGACACTAACTGCAAAACTAGACGTATACCTCTGTAAGACTTGTTTCTATGTATGTGTAAATATGAAGGAGAAATAGAAGTAGGAGTGTTTTTTTCATGTAATCTCACACTTCTCTACTATTCTTCACTGTCCATTTTGTTTTTGTTTTTTACAATGATTCCAAGTTTTTTTTGCAATCCTGTTATCCCCTCTCTCTTCTTTGTCTTCTAGCTTTACATATGCACTTTATTTTTTTATATTTGTTCCTTCCTTCTCATTCCCCACTGGCATACTTACAGTGAAAGGTAGTGAAATGAGATTAAAAACCTATGGGGAAGAGGAGAGATTTACTATGCAAAAGGCAGAAGCTCAAAAGGAAAAGAAGACAAGCTGAAGAAATAAAAGGACACTTTAGATATGATGCATGAATCATCTTTATCTGAAGAGACAAATATTAAAAGCATTAAAAGGAATCCTCATGAAATTACATTTTCTTTCGTTTTATTTCTGTTTACAAACTCATTGACTAATCAAACCAGACATGAGAAACAAACTATAAAAGGCAGGTTACACATTTATTTTGTATTATAATAATAAAAGGACTTCCTCTTCTTTCATCAGCATATTTCTTCTAATAAATTACTGGCTGACAAAGAGACTGGCTGGAGTTGGCTCCTTAAATGTATTCTAAGTTGGGATTCTCTGGTGTGACTTTAAGCAACCAGCTATAGTATAAATACAGACATTTCCAACCCTGTCTTAAACAGGTGAGTGGAAAAGTTTCCCATTCTGACCAGTCGACATCTGATTAAAACCTCCCAGTATATTCATTAATACCGCCTGTTGTTAAAAGCAGCATTTGTACATCAAATTTTAGTGGGAAAACCAGGCTAATGGATTAGAAACAGTGGATAACTCTCCTAAAATGTTGATTTTTTTCCCCTCTCATCTTGCTCCTAAGTATTGGTAGGACTTGTGCTAGTTTTTTTTTGCCAGTTTTTTCATTTGGACTCTAAAACAGAAATATAATTCAAACCATTGTGTCGAAGATCTCGCTTTATGTTTAGATCATCCTTCTGGAAGATAAACCTCCACCCTGAGGTGAAGTCTTTTCGTAGCCTCTCATCAGGTTTCTCTTTGAACCGCCGTAGTTCGCTACCGGTAATTAGTTTTAGCCAGTTGCTCATCATACCTGACAAGCTCTTCTACCTTTGTTATAGAAAAGCATCAATCCAAGGCACACCTTTAATAAGACGGTGGACAACTGAAGCTCTTCCAGTTCAAATTGAGAAAAACTGTAAAAAAAAAAAGGAAGAACATCTCCACACTATAGTACTGCCAGCACTGTTCTTTAGCACGGGGATGGTGCATTCCTAAATGCTCTTCTTTCCTCCACACTTGTATGTTGGACACGTGTTCACATGTTGATGCAAACTAGCTAGAGCACATTCTTCCAGATACTTTTAGCATTCCTCTGTCCCCAATGCAACCTGCATCTAATGTCTTTTCTTTTTCTTTTTAACACTGTCCTGATAAAGGACGAATTTGTTGAGTTAACAAAAATAAGTCTGTTAGCTTCAGATGTTGCTTTAAAACCAAATTCTGCTTTGAACATCCCAACAACTTTCTCCCTGACCTCTCTAGTGTATGACTTGTTCCTGATGATGTAGTTTGTACACTAATGTGCTCTTATGCAGAGGTTCCTTAACGTTTTGCCTTCTGACACGAAAAACGTTACCACCATGGTGTCATGGCCCAAAGTATTGGCATTTCCAAAAAGTAAACAACAAAAAACACAAACTACAAAACTACAAACTATTGACCATAGCAAAAAAAGTATAGTAGAAATAAAAACAGCACCAACAACCTATGTGTTTGGTTTTGTCCATTTCTAATTGAGTTTTTAATATCTTTAACATAATTGTGCTTCATCATGATCAGTTTTTTTGTTTAGTTTGATTTCTGTAGAGGATCTCAAGACCAAATTTATCCTTGACCCTAATTTTGAGAATCATTGCTCTAAGGAACCTAGGAGGCCTTCACAAAACAGTTTTTTCAAAGGTAGAAATACATATGGTAGACGATACTCTCTTCTACTCCTACTACTTCCCAAGGAAATTATTTAAGCTGCCTTAATTGTGGATTCTAATGCAAATCACACTTTTTTTAGGTCTGTATTTTTAAAATGCATCTATGGTCCCAATAATAGACATCAAATTTTAGGATTCCCTATAATGAAACAAAATTTGGAAAGTTTCTAGAGGTGTGAATGTTCTTTCTTTTATTTTCCAACTTCTTCTAATTGTCTTTTTCTATCTAAACATGTTTGCAGCATATGATGGACTGATTTTACAACTTTAGAAACTGTTTCAGTATTAATTTGCTTCTTCTGTGCTGTCCTCCACGATGCAGAGTTCATCTGGACTTTGTGACCCAGCAGCACACCCACCCACCCACACACACCCCCTCATTGGCAGGCGGGGTTATCACTCGGTTCTGTTATTTGAGGACAGACTTTCCTCTATCAACTTTCCATTTCGCTTCAGCAAGAGCAACATCCCCTCTGTTCCTCTTCTTTGCCATCAGACCCGGGGACCCAACTTTATGAGTTTTGCGCTGCCTGCAAATGGCAACGCTTTCCAAACCCGTGCGTCCTTCATCCAACTGGAGTTACGCACAGATGAGACATTTGGCACCAGTTCTAATCGGCCTCTGAGTCCTGAAATGGTGCATCTTTAGGTGAAGCTGCTCGGTTTGAAGAAGTGGGGGGAAAAAAGCCACCATGAGGGTTTGTAACAGGGGGATGATGATGCTTCTCACCACGGCGGGGGCTTTCTGCGCGTTCAGCCTCATGACCATCGCAGTGGGCACAGACTACTGGCTTTACTCCCGTGGGATGTGCCGCTCCAAGAACCTGAACGACAACGAGACCGTCCATAAAAACGAGGAGGTCCTGACCCACTCTGGGCTTTGGAGGACCTGCTGCACCGAGGGTAGGACTCAATATAGGCGCAAAAACTTTATTAACATTGTTTAATTTGAATGATTGTTGCTGAAAAATATTAAAAACACACAAAAAGCTGTTAAAAGATGTAAACAACAGACGCATCTACAACAGTAAAGTCCAAATTAAGTCTATAATGTGCACATGCCAAATAACATTAAGATTACTAAAGTAATCTCACTGGACGATCTCAGTAGGATCTATTTACGGTAATACTATAGAAAAGGGGTTTTATAACGTTGATCTCCAATAATACTGTCCTGCAGTTTCTGCATGCAAAAAATAAAAAATAAAATAAAAGGTTAATCACCAGGCCTATGCCAAACTTGCTTGCAAATCGAGAAAATAATTTATCCTTTTGATGCAGGTGTGTTGGTGCAGGGAATCATGCAGAAGCTGCAGAATAATGGCAGTTGATGTTTCCTTCCTCTGTTATAGAATATATGACTTTCTAAGAGGTAGAACAATGGGTTAAGCTCAAGCATCAATGCTTTTTCACATACAGAGTCTCAGTGTCCTGGATAATAAATCTTATTAAACTGCAAATGAAAATTTGCATGATTTACATCAAATAATATAATAAGAAACAAGAAAGGTAGCTTGGGAAATTATTGTTTTCTCCATGCAAGCAACTAAGCTCTAAAGGCTGGCTCCCCAAAAAGAGCTAATCAGTATTACGACTATTAAAAAGTTGTGTAGACTGTATGTATAATTTGCACAAAAAGTTCCAAAAAATGTATTTATAAAGTTTTCTTTTTAGGCAACAAGTTTGCATATTTTTAAAGTAAAGTCAACCCAATTTTTTCTACGATGGAAGTGATTTAAACTTTTTTTGTTATTATTTTAATACATGTAGGGGGTGTAATTATTCTGGTTTATGTAGGCTTAGACTGTAGACCCAACAGACAATAGTTATCATTTTATATTTATTCAATTGGAGTCTGATAATGTTTTTAATCTACTGAGAGCTGCATGCAGAGGATCCCATCTACCACAATGCACAACCTCTGCTTGGTTTTTCATGTAGCAGAATTTTCTAACACAAAAGCTTTCTAAACTGCAAGTGTTTGTGACAGTCATTTTATTATAACCTACAGTATGTCAGACCTTCTGTTAGTTCACAAAGAATGGGAATACCTGAGCCGTCGTCTTCCTTTAAATGTGGCCAAAGGAGTTTTTAAATGAAAAACAATATTTATGCTTGTAAATGTGCAAAATAAATAAATAAAATGCAATAATGAAAAAAAGATTAGTTAAGTAAGAGCTTATTATGGCCAGAGCATTGTAAAATAACAACAATAATTATAATAATAGCAATAAAACATTTTCTCCATTAAAAAAGTGCAGCATAAAGCCTGATGCCACATTTCATTGTGAAGTAAAGCTGTAATAAAAATCTTTTTTTTCTCCAAAGTGCAAATAAATGTTTAAATTGATTTAAGGTCGCTTGTTTGTTTGCAAATCTTTATGTCCTTGGAAAAAATATTTTTTTTAGGCATTATGAGTCATACTTGAAGTTTATGATTTGAAGTGTTTCCCTGCAGTGCATCCCAGATTCAATCTTTGATCTATTCATTTTTCATTGAATGGAATAATTTATCGGGATTCATCTTGCAGAAGAAAAAACAGCACAGACATTTAATAGTGGGTCAAAAATTGATGGAAGTAATATTTTTCATTATTTATTCATGTTTGATAACAGCCTTTCCCCTCCAATACTCCAGCATCCACTGAATGATCCAGTAATCTTCCAGACTAAATTAAATGCTCACTCTCTTTTATTCTGAGGCAATGTCCAGCTACTCCCTCACTCAGCTCCAAAGTGGTTTAATGGAGAGGCAACTCTTTAGTAAAGAACGTCAATGCTTTTTACAACATTGTGTGCGAGAGTATTTTTGTGTGTCAGTATGAGTCAATGAAAGCCACAAACAGGCAGAGTAATCAGTAGCTGAGATGAAATGTTTTAAAGGTTTTACTTGTCTTTATTGTTAAATATCTACCTTTCCTACATATAAGCTTAGTTATTATTTTCATCTTTAAACGCTGCTGTTAAAAAAACTATTTGAATGAATAACAGGCAAAAAAAGTCATTTATAAACCAGATACTGAAAGATACACTAGCTAATCTAGAAGTTGAGTAGGAAGACATAAACTACCTTTCAAGGTATCCACACCCCTTGAACATTTTCCCCTAATAATAATAATAATAATGAATTGGTTGTATTCTAATTTTATATTGGAGATTAATTCATATTGCTGATGTAGAGGTAAAATTATTAATATGCATCTTTCACAAAGTCAAAAAAATTGTAGAATATATTTTTTTAACCCCGTCTACTCTGATATCCCTAAACAGAATTCTGAAGTTCAACTTCCAATAGCCTCTAATTTCTAATAATACGTCTATCGTTAAAAGTGACTCTCTGTTTAAATCCAGCTTTTCTGTGAAGGCCCAAGAGTTTGTAACAGGACATTAGTGAACAACTGGCAACATGGAGACAAAGAAACACAGCAGCCAGATAGAGCTTTTCAGTTGGCGGTCTCATGAGTATCAAATCTAAAATAATACTTTGACCTCTGCGAAGACGCAGCCGCCTCGCTGGAGAGGAGAACAGTAAACAGAGGAGCAGCAAGGTGGCTCTAGAGCTGTTAAGATCTATAGAACAAATGGGGGAATCTTTTTACTTTACAGCCATTATTCATCAAACCATTTAAGGAAAACCATGTCAAAGGAAAGGTATTGTTGAAGCCATGGAGGAAACAGTAAACAGTGTGGAAGAATCAGATGAAACAAACTCTGAACTTTGAACTTCTACAGTGTTAAAATTTACTATCTCCACTTTGTTTTTGCAGCATCATGCTTTAGGGATGCTTGATGTGTTGTTTAGTGTAATTCGCTGCAAAATCAATTTACTTTGCATTCAAACATTTAGAGTTATAATGTTGTTGTGCATTTTTTTATATGGTCATATGTGATGTTTTTGCTTTTGTTTTGTTCTAGCTCTGCTTTATAACTCCAGTTTTAGTGATGCCTAAATAGTTGAATGGTGGCTATTTTCCTCTTGGTTAAAACAGTACATGATGACACATGCACTTTGTTGCTTATGAATAAAAATCCCCAATGAAATACATAAATGTTTGAGGTTGTAAATGAAAAGTTCAGTGCAGGATCTCAGCTTCTCTCTGCGGCTGTATTATATCCACTGTCATTAACTGTGTTCTGGTTACCAGGAAGGGCAAATTTACCTTCTAATCGATCGAGATGGCAGTTAGAGACAGATTTGTCAATATATTCCTGTGTGTGTAAATGTTGACAGGAACAGCATGACTCAGTGACAGCTGGAAGCTTGTGTTAAGCTGAGCTTTGCTTTCTATGTTGATCCACACCACGATAAGACAGAGTGGATGTTAGCTTTTCCACTCACATCTTTCCTCTTCTTCCTTTAACTGTGTTAGATGAAAAGAGTAGAAGCGTGTCAGTAAATTTTGAATATAAGAAAAATTAAAAGAGGTCATCTTATGATCATGAAAACTGTTAGCTTAAGCCACCATGTATGAGAATCTATTTGTTACAAATAGTATTTTTTTCTTTGTCTTTCAGGAATATTTCAAGGTGTTTGTAAAGATATTGATCACTTCCCTGATGATGCAGACTATGAGCAGGATGCTGCAGAGTATTTACTAAGTAAGTAGCAGATTAGCATGTCTAACAGTGCCATCTTACCTTTAAATGGCTGACTCAATGCTTTCAATACCCCTGAACGTCTCTCTTCAGGGGCAGTCCGAGCCTCCAGCCTCTTCCCGATCCTCAGTGTGGGGCTACTTTTTCTTGGGGGTTTGTGTGTCGCTGCAAGCGAGTTCTACAAGTCCCGCTACAATGTCATTCTCACCGCTGGTATTCTGTTTGTCTCTGCAGGTCAGACACATACCACACAGGGAAACACTGTTTTTTTTTCTTAGCTTATTGCAAACTAAGTAAAAAAAAAAGTATAGAAATAAAATCCAGGCTAAGGCTAATGAACTGCCATCTTGGCTGGATGTTAAATTTAAAAACAAAATATGTTTTATGCTGCTTTTAAGGTTCTTCTATTGGTTTTGGTGCTCTGTTTAACAAAACAATTAGCTAAATATGTATTTTACCCCCTTTTGATTAAACTTACTTAAATGAAATCCCTTTAAAGTAATTACAATTTTGCTTGACCACGTCAGGATAATGTATCATTTCAAAGGGAAAATTATGCTGGATCTGAAAATATAAACCTGTGGTGCTTGTCTGAAATCACTGAAATCAGTGAATCATCACTGATTTAATGCTTTGCTCAGGTCTTGCTCCAGATTCTTGATCAAGTTTGATCTGGGCTTTTGCTGGGCCATCGTAAAAAATGAATATAATTCAATCCAAATCATTCTATTGTAGTTCAGAACATGTTGGATGGTTGTCCTGCCAGAAGATGAATCTCTACCCAAGTCTCAAGCTTTTTGCCACCTGTTACAATTATATTTCTATTTCAGCTGTGTATTTAACTCTATTGACCCTTAGCAACTCTCCTAAGAATATTTTTCCCACAGCATAATGATGCCACCATCATGTTCCATAATGGGATGATGTGGTTGATTTTTCACAACAAATACCGTTTTGCATTCAGAGCAAAAGGTTATATTTGTGTATGGCTTGCAGAAAACATTTAAGTCGAACTCATCATGACTTTCTTTTAACAATGGCTGCCTTTAACTATGGCTTTGGGTGAATTCTTCAGTGAAATTCAAATTCAGAGGGCAAAAAGAGAAGAAAAGCTAAATTACGAGATGCAGAAGAGAATAAAGTATAAAATGTAACATAAACTCTAAACTAACCTTAATTTATCAAAATATACAATTAGAAGATACAAAAAATAGGGGAAAAAAACCCGTACCAAAATATAGAAGTGAAAGACACCAAAAAATTTAAATTAGGTAGAAAATTAGACTCCACCTTAGCTGAGATCTTCTAGGTTTGGGTGTTTTGTCTGCTTCCCTGACTAAAGCTCTCCTTTCTCCGTCTGTTAGTTTTCATAAATAGGAATGTTTTGGTAGATGTTCCAAGTTAGAATTATTGTTTCATAACCAAATCCTGCTTTAATTCCCAAAAAGAAAAAAAAAAACAACAAACAAACCACTGGACTTGTTTTCCAAGTTGGAAGACGTTTCGCTTCCCATCCAGAAAGTTTTCTCAATTCCAAATGTCTGGAGTAGCGTTGAGTTCCAGGCTTTATAGGGTAGCACAACAAAAGCCTTGTTATGGTTTGAAAACATGCAAATTTAACTAAAAACAGGTCCACCCCTTAGTAATGGGGAGTCATTGAGGTCGCTGTTGGCCTGAAATTCCCGAAACTGGTCCATGCATCTGTAAAGAGGAATCGTTAGGTTTGTTGTTCGCTTGGCTAAACAGGCCAGATGTTTTGATCCCCTGCATGGTGATGAGAAGTGAGGATAGCCAGGCCAACAACGACCCTGACGCAGGGGCGCCGTATTGGGGAGAAAAGTTAGGACAATTCTAAGGGCCCTTGACTGAGGGGGCCAAAAGAAGAAGAAAAGATTTTTCCCGCTATTTTTTTCAAATATAAAAATTAAATTCAGCAGTAAAATAAATAATTTTCCTTTTCTCTCCCATTTTTCAGCAGTAAACAGTGAAACAAAGCATAAATATATTGACACCCCCCACCCACTGTGAAATTGCAATAAATTGTTTGGTCCTGCATTGCATCAGGTCTCCCAGTCTGTCACCGGCAGTTTGCTCGTACCGGGGCTTAAATGCAACATGCACATCATTTAAATAGTGATAACGAAAGAAACTAACTAACAAGAATATGTGTAAATAAACAGCAGTGTGATAACAACTAAAAATGCAGCGCCCCAAAGTCTGGGGTTCAAAAAGGAACGGAAAGGAAGGAGAAAGAGGAGAGAAGGAGAAGGCATCGGATACCGTGACCCAGTTTTTCCCACTCTTGGTTTTTTCAGAAACGTTTCTTAAATTAATAGTTCAAATTAATGATAGATTATTAACCTGTTGGGTAAAATAGGATAGCTATCTGCTGGATACAACTAAGTAGTTATTCTCCCTCAGTTTCGGAGGGGATTAACATCATTAATGATGCCGACTAGCTGGTTGCTGTCCGAAAAGTTTTTAATTATTATTTTGTTGTGTTTCGTTTTTAGTTTTCCAAGAAAAAATAAACCAGGATTAATCCAGCATTTATTTAGTCTATTATGTGTCTGTAAATAGCACAAAGGCACACAGGGAGGAGAGTTTACCTTCATCAACCAGACCAGGAAACAGGAAAACACTGTAGTCCTCAGAGGATTAGCACCAGCTAAACGCTAGTAGATGTTTAGCAGGATATTTACATTAAATAATTGTTGTTGTCCCTCCTTCATCATATAAACAGATGATCCGCCTGCAGCAATCCTGCTTTAAGCTTGTCCACATCCCTGACCTTCAGATAATAGAAATAGACCCTGTTTGTATATTAGGTGACCCCCTTGAAGCAATTCTTTGCATCAAATTTTATTGAGTTGTATTAGTGTAAAGGTCGGTAAATGTGAATGAGATTTCTTTTTCCGAATTGTATTGCTAAAACATTTAACACATTGTTCTGTTCTCTTGTACAGGTCTTAGTAACATAATTGGCATCATTGTGTACATATCAGCCAACTCAGGAGACCCCAGTCAGAGCGACAACAAGAAGAGTTACTCCTATGGCTGGTCATTTTACTTCGGGGCACTGTCGTTTGTGCTGGCTGAGATGGTGGGTGTCCTGGCAGTGCATGTGTTTATAGAAAAGCACAGGCAGCTTCGCACCAAAGGCCGGCCCTCGCTTATGAAGCCACCCATCTCCCGAAACTTATCTTACCGCAACCGCTACTACCAGAACCGCAGCCGACGCTACAGCTACAGGAGCAACCACAGCATGGCAGACTCAACCACACATGGCTACCAAACATCAGCGGTACGTCACCAGGATCCCAGCGTCCCCAATGAATCTAAAGTCGCCACTATGATGGGATCAGAGTTTCTTTTGTACGCCTTAAACTCACCTCTGAAGGAAAGCAAGATTGACATGGCTGAGGAGGATTTAGCAACCGCAACTCACAACACAGACATGTTGCCGGGAAACTGTGTGTCCAATAGAAGAACCACACCTGTCTGAGAGGGGCCAAACTGGGGAGACAGTCTTCCTCGTGGTTCAAGGACAGTGGAGACTTTTCTTTTCTTCTGTTGGTTGATTATTTCAGATTCAGACTGAACCATTTTACTTTATTACAGCAAGAGTCAACAGAAACAGATGTTTACTTACTTCATAAAAGGACACAACACCCTATTTTCTTACTTTCTGACATCCTTAATCAAAATGTTCATTTTTCTGTCCTATTTTGCTAAATACCAGAATAATGACAAAGGTTTAATTATTATTTTTGTGGATTTTAAAGGTTTACATACGTTTAGATTGTTATGCTATTAAACTTTTTGAAAAACCCCAGATGATGACAGTATTTTATAAGCTTCCTCTAGTTTAATATACAACACTTCAGTTACATTAAGAGACTACTATGGCTCAAACATGTATGAGGTTATGAGAAATTAAAGCAAGCAGTCAAGACATCAGGAATACAGTGTTAGACCTTCAAAGTCTGGTTAATCCTTGGATACAACTTCCAGTTTCCTAATGTACACCATTCATTTCTATCACCGACTGTTCCGGGACATATACAAGTTTAAAAACCAATTATATTTCTGACACAGTAACTTTTAAAACAAAGACAAGTTCTGTATCTCAGAGATAAAGTGTTTTGATGTGACATGTGCACAACATCACCAACAGAACATAAAACAAAGCTTGTAAAAATGTTGGAAAGGTGTTTTACTATCCAGCATGAAAGAAGCCCTCCAGCAACTTGGCCTGAAAGGTTGTTCCAAAAGCAACATGAGAAGGCAAGCAACAGTTTGCATATGCATTCAAGGACAAAGCCTAACTCTGGTGAACATAATGATCGTCATTATATTTAATGAAACACTGGGGATGCTTTTAATTCTGAGACCTCAATCCCAACTGTGACATACAGAGTCGGAACCATCATGATGTGGGGGCAATTAGCTGCAGGACGAACTGGTGCATTTAAAAAACATAAATGGCATCAAGAAGAAAAAACAACATTATCTGGATATACTGATACAACAACTCAAGACATCAACCAGGAACTTTAAGCTTGGATACAAAAGAGTCTTCTAAAAGGACCTCAGCCAACCTTCAACTTTAGGTATAAAGACTGGGTTAAGGGACCCATACGCTATACTACAGTTAAACTGTCATCACAGAGTCCTGATCTCAGTCTTATAGAAAGAACTGTAGAGGTCTAAGTGAATAAGGCAACCTGCAAACCTAACTTGGTTCAACCAGTTCTGCCAGGAGGACTATCCCAGCAAACTGTGTTCTAGTTATATATATATATATATATATATATATATATATATATATATATATATATATATATATATATATATATATATATTGAGAGCGAGAGAGAAAATAAAGATGTAGATAAACAGATAGATTTTATTTGCACTATGCAAAGCACTTTGTACATTTTTTTACTGTGAGAGGTGCTACATAAATAAAGTTTACTTGCTATCTTACTATTCTAGGAAGCATGTGGAAAGCTTACCAAATAGACTAACTAAAGTTCTAAACTTCTTTCACCTGACGCTACTAAAATTGCTGTAAACTTATTCATTTAGAGAACATAAAATCCCTGGTAAGTTTAACTGACCTATAAAATTGAATTGTTTAGTCTTATTTAATGACAGACAGGCAGAAAACAGTGGCTATGTGTCTTTTATGTACAGAAATGGAAAGGATGAGCTGTTTAACAAATACAAGTAAATCAAATGTATTACTTCTGGTTAACAGAAACCAAAAATGGTTTCACCAGGACAACGACGGGCTGCAACTTTTAAACTTTGTTTCGCTGCAAACTAAGAATGTCAGGTTTTCAGAAGTCAGGCGCACAGAAAAAAAGAGAAAAAGTGAAGATCACACTAAAGGCTTGATGAATTTTATGAATAAATATTAAAAATAAACTGAGGATGAGTCAGGAACATGTCCAGGAATGGAATTGCAGAAGAATAATTCCCATCAGAGCCAGCAAAAAGACTGTGTTGTCCCGGGCCTTAGCAAAGCTGTCAGCTGGCCTGCTCGCGGTGAATTGTACGTTTTTTGCAGATGTTCCAAAACCAAACTCTTATCTTTTTTGTTCCATCTATTTCATCAACACTGTTATTTACTTGAACAAAAAAATTACATTCTAAATAGTATAGAAAAACAGCGATGACGCCAACAAAGCTAAATGTACCCTAAGGATGTAGACATCCACACACCTGACAGTTATATAACTAGGTCTTGTTCCTGTCCTCTTTTTTTTGTGTCCTACATGTTCAAAATCGAAAACCCTTTATGTGCATTAGAGCACAACTTTCTGCCTCTCTCACTGTGTCTGAGTGTGTTCAGCTAAGTGAGCGCTGCATACATGGAATCAAAGTGTCAGACATTTTGACTGTAACTGAGTCCTTGTTTACATCAAAATAAAGCCTATAAATACACAGGGTGTCAAAAAATATCCATATGGATCAATGTAAACAGTTGTTGTTTTTCTGTTGCAGAAAGTGTGTCTTTGTGTTTGAGAGTAAAGATTCAAATATCTGTCCTTGCTTAAGTCACAAGGAAACATGTGACCCAACCACAAGCAAATATGACCATAGAAACAAGCATTTATTGAGAAATAATTGATGTCACGCACCGGAGAAATATCAGAGCTTTGCGTGTTAGCGTGAATGAATAACCTGTGTTACAGATCGCAGCGGGGCGGAACAAGCCGCTTCAGAGGACAAAGTGTACATCTTCTTCACAGCAGGCAGGCAATGAAACGAGGCAGATTACCATGGCAGCAGCAGTGGCCGACACAGATAAAATCATAGTGGCAGTGTAGAATAAAATAATGCAATATTAGAGCTGACAACACCATAATGAGCACCTTTTGCACTGTTTGACCTCACTTTGAGTTCACGTTTCATTATTTTCAACAGCAGAAAAATAACACTGGCTGAGCCTAAAGTAATTCCTTGCAGAAAGCATCAAGCTTGGTAGAGTTTGCAATACATTTTACATTGTTTTATGAATCTCTACAAGATAATGTATTTCTGAAAAACTATACTGCTAACCTTTCTAAAAAAAAAAACTAATGCAGGATTGACTTATAATGAGTTAAATAGTAGATAGGTACCTCCATGGTTTATATCTCTGTTTGCTGATCTTTGGCTTTTGAATTATATTTTTCCTTTCTGAAGTAAGTCTAAAAGATGGCATGTGTAGTTTTCCTATCTTTATTAGAGTGAGATATGATAGAGATTTATTGTACCTTAGGGTAGAATTTAGGGGTGATGTGATTGGATTCATATTATTGATTTATCTTCAGTTAATTTAGTCACAGGAGTTAAGAAATTATGATAAAAATGAAGGATTATAGAAAGTTAAGAGCAGCTTCTAAATAAGAATATTATTATCAGCAAATTCACTGATAAGAACAGTTGTATTTGCTGGAGTAAAGCCAAGTAAATTGATTTTTTATTTTATGTCTCAGATCATAAAAATGTGTTACAAGAAGAAAAAGAACGAGAAACTGCAGAGCCTTGATAAAAGAATTAGTTACCTCATATATCATTTTAACTGAGCAATTGGTATGGCTGTATACAGCTGGCAAAGGAAAAAAGATTAAAAAAAAGTGAATTAGTTTAATGACTGGTGTAGAAAATTATGTTTTATAAAAGCATGAGATAATTTTATGGAATTAAAAACAGTAAATATCTTATAATTATATTGAGCTTTATGAACTCCAAGGAATCCAAAATGCTTCACATTTCCATCAATCAATCACATGCTGGTGGTGATAATCTACACTGTATCCCTAGCTGCTCTTAGATCAGGGGTGTCAAACTGGTTCCAGAAAGGGCTGTGTGGCTGTAGGTTTGCTTTCCAACCAAGCAATAGCACACCAGACTCCAGTCATCTCATCAAGTCATCATGTTAAAACTGGACTCACTTGATAGGATGACTGGAGTCTGGTGTTCTATTGCTTGGTTGGAAAGAAAACCTGCAGACACACTGCCCTTTCTGGAACCAGTTTGACATCCCTGCCTTAGATGAAGAGGAAGAGAGATGAAGAGCCACTGACACTCCCAGTATGAATAATCTAATAAATCTAAGAAAATCTGTTATTGTTAATGTTTATAAAATTGAAGATAATTCTTTACCATTCATACTTTTTTTTTTTTTACCATTTTAGTTTCCTGTGCAAATACAAAGACCAGGTTTTTATATTCAATGTACATCAAGTACATTTTAGTGGGTATCAGTGTAAGGCAAGGTGCCAGCCAACATACACTTATCATAGACTTAATGGATTAATCAATAAATAACTTTATTTCAGACAAACCAGGAAAAAATGCAAACATTAGGATTAATGACCTATATAATTGTTTTATCTGTCTTTGTCTTAACACGGGTATGAAGAAGTAAAAGTTATTTTTTCCTACCCCTTCACATTCCTATTTCTATATATTTTTTATATTTATTTATTTATTTTTCACAAATCAAAATAGAAACTCAGAATACATCAATAAAATAAGAAATGTGACAGAAACCCCATAGGGCTTATACCAAAGGCCACACCGCTGGAACAACAAACATCAGGAAGCTCACATTATTAAAGACATTTCACTCGAGAGAGAAAACAGAAAAAACATGTGCAATTTTTGTTGTTGTTGTTTTGCATCTTAACTTTCAGATTTCAGGGAGTCAATATTTGTAAAATCATACATAATTGTCTTTTTCGGATAACAGTATTTTTTTCAAAGACTTTCTACCATTTATCTCTGAAGATAGTTTCTCCTATCCTTATTATTACTTATTCCTATAGTGCCTAATACTAGAAACATTCCTGATTCCAATAGAATTTATGAGTCAATGTGAGCAAATAAGTTTATGCAAATAGAAGGTGTGTAAAAGGTGGTCAATGGTTAGAAAGCAGTTTACTAAACCATAGATAAAACCCCTGTGGTTCATTGTGTTTTAAAAGGTTTATTTAAATGTAAATTTCTTTAATGGATAATGGGTTTATGAAAAATATTTTTCTTTTTAGAAGAAGTCATAGTAAGATAAAGTATTAGGTTAATTAGTTAAAACCTCTGATTTTTTTTATTGAAGACTGTCTAATTTCAAAATTATTTATTGGGATGAGAAAAATATCTGTTGTCCTTTTTTTCAAACCAATGCTTTACAGACTCAATCAATGCTCCTTGAGCTCCTTTTCATACAAAATATCAAAACTTTTTTGTTGATGAGAGTGTAATATTTGATCTTTTTGCTTGATTTTTTTATGACAATATAAATATATACATGTAAATTCAGTTCAGTTCAGTAGCTTTTATTTGTCCCAGTATGGGCAATTTTTGTGCAGTACTAGTACACCTTTCACACACACATTCACATTTCACAAATAAAAACATTTCACAAATAAAAACACAAGAAACACATAAGATATTTTAAAAAGATATTCAATATATGTATATCTATCTATCTATCTATCTATCTATCTATCTATCTATCTATCTATCTATCTATCTATCTATCTATCTATATATATATATATATATATATATATATATATATATATATATATATATATATATATATATATATATATATATATATATATATATATATATAAACAGAGAAAAGTAAGGTGGATACATAAATTAATTAATAAATAAATAGTCTTTCTTGTAGTTTCTTATTTTTTTAGCCAAAGGCGCTTCCGTATTTTTGTAATTATTTGTTGGATTAAAGCACACATTTTTCTCAGAAAGAGGAACGGAAATAAACGATTTTTTCAGAAATGTGTGGCGTCATTCTCAAATCCAATTTCATTTCCGCCACAACCGAACGCTTCTTACTTCCGGTTCCGTCTGACGCCATTTTGATGAAACAGCGAGGATTGGAGGACCGTTGACCTATGAAATGGATTTTATGGATTAGAAGTGAATAGTAATCTTGATAATTCCATTTTTTTGTTTTTCTCGAGGAAATTATCGTCGAAGTGAACCATTTTCTCCTTATTCGTGTAACGGACGGATTGAGAAGACCGCGAGGCTGCGGACCCGGCTGCTAGCTGTTTGCTTTTGTTAGGCCGTTGGTGTGTTGCAATGTGTTGAGGACCATGCTAGTTTGCAAATATACGCAACCAACGACTTCAGAAAGACATGTCAGGATCGGATAGTATCGTGAAAAGACTATTCTTCGGGAGTTTTTCTTCTTCTTTTGTTTTCTTCGGCCGAGACTTTTTGCGGGATTCGTTAGTCTTCGAATAAAAAGGGACTGCACCAGAAAAGACTTTGGCTCAGGAAAGCTAAGGGCCGCTGCTGCTGCTGCCTGAGCGGCTTACGGCGCTTTGAGCTTTCCCTCAAGGACAATTCACCAAGGACTTGGTCTCATTTATAAAACAGCATAACAGAGATACACTGTTCTGCATGAACAATCTTGGATTTGTTGGCATTACGAAATGATTTAATGGACTTTAAAGGACTGGCGGGGCGCGCGGTGCCTCTCGTTGGCCCTTTGGCCTCATCCTTCATACGTTTTTCTTTGGCACTTATTTGAAAAAGGCTCTGTTTTCCTCTTCGAGCTGAGCCTTTCCTCATTTTAGCAATTTATTTTGTCAAGAGTGTTTCAGCAAACTGAAAGGGTTACAAATTAAACATTTAGCCTCATGTGTTCAGTGTTGACGCTGTTTTTTTTTTATTACATAACAGATCTGTTTTTTTCATTTAGCTGTGCTTGAGGTTATAAATAGACCTGTGAAAAATGTCGTGTGTTCATTATAAGTTTTCTTCCAAACTGGACTATAACACAGTCACTTTCGATGGGCTGCATATTACGCTTAGCGAGCTTAAGAAGCAGATAATGGCCCGGGAGCGGCTCAAGGCCACAGACTGCGACCTGCAGATCACCAATGCGCAGACTCGAGAAGGTACTTTTAAGTGGTTAACACATTACTTAGTTAACTTAAGAGATTTATCATGCAAAACATGTTGGAGAAAGAAATCGTGATTTGTGCTTCTGATTAAGAATTGATTAAAAGTCTCAAAGCAGGTCTACGTTTTACATGTATATTATTGTATTTGAAATGTTTTTTGTTTTGTTTTTTTCTTTCATGAAAGTGGCCTATTTTACAAATTCTTTCATGTTGAGAAACACAAGAGTGGAGGAAACCAGTAGTCATTAAAATATTGAACTCTTGCTTTAAAGAATTTTTCCACAAGCACTTTTTGTACCCTATCTGTGTTTATTTTTTTCTGATCTTATTTCCAGGGCTGCAACTAATGATTATTTTGCTAATTGATTAATCTGTCTATTATCGTAGACTTGGACAATTTTATTAATTTCGTTTTGTACAGCTTTCATGATATTTCCATTCCTTATTTCGATTAATAATCAGATATTACAAAAGTTTTTATTTTATTTACAGAATTAAAACAGTAGGAACTAAAGATCTTAAATGTACAATATTAATACATATTTTTACTATTTGGTATATTTCTTCCTATAAGTGGGTTTCTAGATCAGCATCGGTATGTTTTAAAGTCTGTATATTCCAGTTAATGTTTGATCAATTACTAATTTAGTTGGCGATTATTTCAAAAATAGGTCAATCTGATTAATTGTTTCAGCCCTTTTATCAACTCAAAATAGCTCCACGCTACTTCCTGTGGAATATGGGTATAATGTCCATGTAAGCTGCCACATCCACTATTTTATCATTTGAAGAGCTTAGGATGAAGTTGTCAAATATATAGACAAATAGAGGTAAAGGAATTTGATTTGTTTTCTAAGATATTTCAAACTTCATTTCCTTCGTATTTGTAGAGATACCAGACCAGTGTTCATGGCCACAGCTGCTTATGAATGCTGCTCAATTCCTCCATACTACATTATTTTTGTAGAGGAGAAATCAGTTTGTATCTTTATATATACAAGGAAGTTTTACCTGCAGGTCTCAATTTTTTGTCCAGTTCAGTTTTGATTGGTTAAAAATGGGTAGAAAATAGAAAATTTTAATCAACAACCTTGAAATAACTTATAGAATAGGCAGGAGATGGATTTTGTTAATGCAGTGTCATTTTGAAAAATACAATTTGAGATGGGTCCATTGTGTAAAATGGACATTGAAAAACATTTCAGTATCATCACAGTTTTGGCAGACGGATGGACGAACATTTTTTTTGTTTCCCAGTTCTGTCGTGCTATTGATACTGGTAAATGTCCATTTGTCTGCCTGTCTAAAGAATTTATGTTTTTATTGATTGCTTTTGTGTTCCAAAGAGTACACAGATGATGAGGCACACATCCCGAAACACTCTTCTGTCATCGTCCGCCGGACTCCGATTGGTGGAGTGAAACCTGCTGGCAGGACGTTCATTGTGTGAGTGTATTTGTTTTCCAAAAACCCTCTTTATTTTTGCTATTTTCTTAAGGTTTGTGATTTGCAGTTCAAAGCATTACACGTCATCAGCTGATGTTTCCGCCTTTTGTTTTTGCAGAGATCGTTCTGAAACAGCTGGGGTTGGATCTTCTATACCCGTATGTAAAACAAACCCAGAACAACACTTTGTCCTCCTCCTCACCTCTCTCTCTGTCCCACTCTGTCTGGCTTTAGTCATCTCTCTTGAGAACATTCTGTCAGCCAAAATCCAGTTGAATGAATATTCTGTTCACTTTGTGTTGACAATATTTTGCTGTTCTTGATGCCAACCTTGTTTATTCCATGTCTTTTTGTCCAGGGCTTGTCACCACAGATTAAATAATTTGTTTCTCTGAAAGTAACACTTTATTTCTATTTTTGGAAATGACCATTTTTAAGTACGTAGCGGCAAAAAATAATAGTGCTAAAGAAACAAATTAACCATTTTGTTTCTCTGCATTGAAGTGGTTGTTGAATTGTTCCCAGAGTTAAAATATTTGAACTCTTCTGTGTTTCATAATGAAGTGGTTCTGTAGCCTGCTTTAAGGCCAATGTTTCAAGGTATTTGTAAGAAGAAAAAGAAATGTGGTACTTTTGTATTGATAATTTCTTGTCATTGTTGTTTTCTGTGAAAATACTTTAACTGGGTTTAAAAGCCCAAGGAATTAAAGTTTCTGAGATCAATTGTTATTAATTTTGAATGCACTTTAAAGACTAAAGTTGTGTAAGTTATATGCTGAAATGTTTTCCACCAACACTTCTGTCAGTTTTGTCTTGTATAATTTCATCATGAATATATTCTGTTCTGCATGAAGGATGGACTGCACATACTCCTCAAAATCTATAAAACCCTCAGCTTTTACCCCGCTGAGCCTCTTTACTTTTAAGATCATTTTTATAACATTTTTCGTTTTTTTTCCCCTTTCTATATTTATAAATGACGAGGATGAGATTTTTTTTTGTTTAAAGGGGGTTAAGGTGAAGCTCTTTTTGATAAGATGCTGTAATCTGGCCATTATTTTGTAAAGTTGTGAGACAATCGCAATTTATTCAGAAGTATTCAGTGCGACAAATGCCCTGTGAATTTTCTGGAGGTCTTCTGCGGTTACTGCAGTGAGAAGCAGACTGGTGTAGTGTGTGCTGTAAGCTGCAGAACCTGTCAATAAAGTTTAGTGGTTCGGTGTCAGAACCGCTTACACCAGATCCCTGTGTGTTCCCTCCAAGGCATCCTGCAAAGTTTTATTCATTTTATTGGTTTTCTTTAAATGCTGTTGCTCCTATTGACCCCTGTTTTTATTTGTCTGTTTGCTTTTAGCCTTTTTGATAGTAGAACTTTGTGATTTTATGTTTTTCTCTGAAATTTAGAACTTATTCTATTTGAGGTAACTAACATTTTCCTCATTGTAGTAGACAGACTTTTTTTTTTTTAGGAAAGACTGGCAGATAAAACTTCCCTATTTTGTCTTATTTTAATTTAATTTATCAAATACATGGTAAACAGTTTTTTTCATATTTTCTTTTAAATTGAATTAAAAAAGAAAATTTGTAGATTGTGGTGGTTGTAAACATCAGCAGCTTCATGAATAATTTTTAAAACTTGCTAATGCTGCGGAAACAGGAATCTTAATCTTGCTTGCTGGTGAAGGACGGTCATAATTCATACAAAGCTGGTTGGCTATTATAAATTTAAAGCAAATAATTTATGAAAACTTTGGTAAACATTTACCTTTTTGGGTGTTTGATTCATAAAACTTAAACTCAAAGATATATATTTTGGGTCATATTGAGCATTTGGCTGCAGAGTTTTTATTATGGAAGTTCTGGTTTGATTGCTTAGATGTATAGGTATCACTTTACAATTAATCTCCCCTCTATAGATGGCTAATAAATTCTGTACAGATGCGTTCATTTGTCTGTCAACACTTTAATAAGTGTATTTTATGAAGTATGGACACTTAAAATATGTTTGCTAATGCTTATTTTGATCACAAGGTTATAAAAGTTACTCTGAAATGTTGAATATAAGCAACACCAGAGGAAAATGTTAAACAGCTTGGATCACGTTTGACAAGAAACTGTGTTTTGTTCCTTGCTTACCTGTAATTAATGCTTAATTAACTCTTACGAATGAATTATAAAGTGTTTACAGATTAATATATTTATCAGCCATCTATTAGGGCAGCTAATTGTCAAGTTGGATCCATGCCTGTTAGATGTGTTGAAAATATGCTTCTGTTGTGAACACTTGAGTGGACTGGACACAGATGTGGTGAACTGTGGGCTATCATCTTCCAGAATGTGTCGGGTGGATGAGTTAACATTTTTAATCTGTATAATTTTGATTCCCCCACAGACGGATTCTTCCCCTTCTTTGACTGTTGCTCAGCTGGCTAAGGTACTGTTTTTTTTTTTTTTTTTGCGTGGTCACTTTAGGACAGAATTATATTTTCCTTCTGGTTCATTATTTGCATGTTGTTATTATGTACTTTAGACCCCAAACCTGGTTGATGCAAATGCTTCAGAGGAGGACAAGATTAGAGCCATGATGACTCAATCAAACCATGAATATGATCCAAGCAAGTCAGTAAATGGACGGTTTTCTTTTTTAACCAGGCTCATCTAGATTGAAAGTTGTTTTTGTGTGTAGAGATTAACTAAAGTTGAAATTTTTCTTTAGCTACTCCAAGAAAGCAGTTGGACCCCCACCACCTTATTATACCTGCTATCGTTGTCACAAGTCTGGCCACTACATCCGGCATTGCCCCTTGCTAATGGTAGTAAAAGCTTTGAACATATTAAGTAATATCAACTCTTTATCACACAACTTTCTATCAAGAATCAAGGTGTTGTCAAACTTGTAACAGCAGTGTTTATTGTTTTGCATTTTTTTGTTAGATGCAGGATAAAAGTGTGGAGGGGCCCAAACCAGTCAGGATCAGTAAGGGTATACCGCAGAGCTTCATGGTGAAAGCTGACCCAAGTGCCAAAGGAGCAATGTTGACAAGCACTGGAGAATATGCTATACCTGCCATAGACGCGTATGTCATGCATTGATTTATTTTTTAAATTTTTAGGGTTGCATGATTTTGAATTTTTTGCCAATAACTGATACTGATATTTTGTGTTCTTTAGATGTAGTTAGTTTTCTTCCTCCTATCCTAGGAAGTCATTTCAAATAGCAGTTCACCTATCGTTTTCTAAAACACATGACAATTTTAGTTCATCATCCCCCCTTTGGTAGTCTGGTACATTTGTTGGCTGCATGTGATCCAGTGAAGCTGCATGCATAAATCTCGAATAGGAATCCTAGAATTGCTGATGTTTCATATTTAGTTTTAAAAATTAATAAAGATACCGATCACAAAGTGCATCCTTACTTATTCTAAATCAGTTATTTCTCATTGTCTCAATATTTTGCCACAAATGAAACCCTTAAAAGGATTTTAAAAATGTCTCAATAGGGAGGCTTACGCTCAAGGGAAAAAGGAACGACCTCCATTCGTTCCCAATGATCAGTCGTCATCAGAAGATGATTCAGACCCGATCCCAGATGAACTCCTCTGTCCGATCTGCAATGACCTGATGACTGATGCTGTAGTCATACCCTGTTGTGGAAACAGTTACTGCGATGATTGTGAGTCGTTTATCAGCTATATGTCCTACTGGTGTTACACCGATCTGTAGTTTATGAATAGTCGCATTCTGTCATTATTTTGTGTGATCTTGCTCCCTGCCTCCGTAATGTGATTAGTTTAACTCTGAAAGAAAGAATCCTTTTTATTCTACAATAAAAACTGGACCGATATGAATTAGAGATGAAGTTCTAACAGCACTTCACCCACTACATGTGTAGCTTTATTAATCTAATTTAAACCCATTGTTCATAATTCAAAATAGAGCTATATGTAAATTAAGCAGTTTATAGAGAGCAAACAAACCAACTTTTTGTACATTTAAATACATAAAAATTGAAAGATTTGGTTTATTTTAAGGCCGCTCAATTTATGAATATCAAAGTAAAAAAAATTTTTTTGCCAGTACATATTCAGGGTCTGTTTTTGATCAGGGACAGTGCTTATGATCTCAGAGGGTATAAAATCTTCAGAAAACCAAAAAACAAGAAAAAATGTAAAAACATTGTATTTCTTTTGTTGGGGTTGATGTATGAAACAAATTAGATCAGGAGCTAAAAGTTTGTACAACATTAACGAGGTTTAAAAACATGTTTAAGAATAATACCATAAAAAATTATGAAAGGCGAATGCAATTACAAGCAGTACGATATTGGCTGCCTTACATTTTTTTTTCTTTTTTCCTAAAAAAAAAAAAAAAGCTATTTTTGTAGAATAATAATTTTTCCTAAAATCATACGTTAGTATGTATTATAAACAGTAGCCATCTATTAAGCTTTTTTCTTTGCTTTCTAGTCCAATGTTAATTGGCTTTGGAGGGTGGGCATTATAAGCTTCTGCCAATACACCCTTTTTCAGACAGTTTTATGTTAAATAGATATATGCTGTCTTTATTATATACTTGTATTTCTGAAATAAACAAATTTGAATTAGCTTTATCAGTTATTCTGTTAAGTAAGGATTGTACCAGTAACCAGAAAAGCTGCATTGAGGCTTGTCCTAGTGTTGGTTTGAGTCTGTAGTTTTAGTTTTGTGTATTGGTTGGAGAGATCTGAGCATGGATAATCCCTGCTTGATTTGAAAGTCATTAAAGTCAAACCAAAGGTAGAACCTTAAATTGGTCCAACAGACCAATTAGTTAATAATTCTAGAGTCTCTTATTTATCTCACTTGAGACAGTGAAAATCACATAATTCATTTTATAGTTCTTAATTCTTCCCATTAGTCTGTTATGACGTCTTGATGTTTACCTCACCTACTACTAACACAGCTGAACAGGTTAACGAAAGGTGATCATTAACAATTCATTGTTTATTGCTTGTTTTCAGGTATCAGGACTGCATTGCTGGACTCAGAGGAGCACATTTGTTACTCATGCAAACAGTCAGATGTTTCACCTGATAATCTCATTGCCAACAAGTTTCTCCGACAGGTAATGAATTTAGCTGAAAACTTTTCAGGGCATTATGTGGATGTACTTTAAACTGTTTTGAAACATTCTGTAAAACCTTGACTTATCATTTCAGGCTGTGAACAACTTCAAGAACGAGACTGGATACACCAAACATGGACGGAAGCAGCTGCAACATGCAGCTCCTCCTCCACCTCGCCCACAATTGGTCAGGCCTTTGCAGTCCAGACAGCAGGACCCCCTCCTGGTCAATGCTGCTAACCCCCCTTCAGTAACTGCACCATCAGTACCTCCTAAAGTAGAAGTCCCACTCGCTGAACTGTCTGCTGCTGCCCCTCTGGTTTCTGCTCCTCCTCCTGTTGCCAGCACCGCTTCTACTCCTCCCATTTCTACCACAACATCTGCGCCTCCTCCCGTTTCTACCACAACATCTGCGCCTCCTCCCGTTTCTACCACAACAACTTCACCTCCTCCCGTTTCTGCCACAACAACTGCACCTCCTCCCGTTTCTGCCACAACTGCACCTCCTCTCGTTTCTACCACAACAACTGCACCTCCTGACGTTTCCACCAGCTCCACTGCTCCATCTACTCCTGAAGCCTCAACAGCTCCTGCCACTCCAAGTCCTCCTCATGCTGCTGCTGCTGAACACAAGGAGGCCTCCCCAGTCCCTGCTGCTGACTGCCATTCACCTGTGGTCTCAAACAGGCGAGGCGAACCACCCCCACCAGGGTAGGTTTAGTCAAGGATGTGCGTTTGTCTGTAACCACAAGAGTTTTAAACATGCAACAGTTTTTAATATTTTTCTGTTTTTTGTTTTGTTTTGTTTTGTTTTTTTCAATTAGGGACACTGATCCAGAACCTACTGTGAACCGACCTTCTTCTGGAACCCCTGAAAGAAAATCACAGGTGGGTTAATCTGTTAGGCTTTGAAGTTACACTACATAATGTTTTGCTGTTGCCCTCTTTTAGAAGTAAATTCAATAACAGTTTAAAGTTTTAAATAAAGACTGCAATACAGAGGTGTGTTTTCATGGAATAGATTTATCTTTAGAAGTTACTATTAAAACTCATTTAAGTTGCAGTCTTGTAATTGAGTGCCAACCGTTTGTTGTGATTAAGCCACATTTTCCTCAAGACTTTTTTTTCCTCCTTACATTACCAAACAAATAAATAAACTATTCATCTCAAAGGCTTTAGGTTCAGAAATATTGAATGTCAAGACACCCAATCGGTGGAATGAGAGATGATTTTAGCTCAATCTATCATGATGAAGACTTGGTCAGGATGTTTCTGAAGTTTGATGCTACTACCCAGAGATTCTCTAAAGACTGAAACCCTTCTAATTCCAACATGATCCCTACCTAAAACCTTAAAAACCAATAGTTTTAAGGCTGCTGCAGTTTTATGAAATGCTGGAAGGGTTGTTAGAAAATCTGGTGGAAATAAACTCCTTTGTGTAACCTTGAAGCTTTACAAGTAGATAACAGAAGAGCAGTTAAATGACGTTTGAAAAGCAAAGTCTGGCTTTATGCCGCAAAAGGCCACAATGAACAGCAGGCATTCCTGGGTAGAAAATGGTAATACTTAGTAGCTTGGAATGGCGGTTTGTTTTCTGACTTAATGATTAAACATCAAATTGTTACTGAAAATGAACTATAAAACTATTATTTACTAGGAGATTTTTATTCAATTAGTATTAATTCAAGACAATTAATATATGTATATTTAAGATCACATTTTGATAAAAACCTATCTGAGAACTGCACACATTAACCTGTGAAATGTAACTGGTTTTTAATGCCTCTGCCACAGAGCTATAGCTTACCTGTCATTGGCCACCTGCCGCCTGCAAGACAAAATCATCCATCAGGTAGCTGTTTTCTTTATTTAATATTAGACTTTTTAATATCTAAAGATTATATCAAACAGCCACTGAACTGAGTCTCCTCTCTGTTAGGCCACCCAACAAGATCCAACCAGTCTCACAGAGGTGGAAACAGACACTGGTAAGACCTTTTCACATGTTAGTCTGTCTCTTTAAACTATAGGAGACCTAACTCTTAATTTTATTTTTCTTCTCAGGTACAGGACTAGAGGAGAGCATCCCTCCTCTCATATGCAAACGGCTCCTCCCCCTGCACCCATTCCTCAAGTGTACCCAGCTGCCTTATACCCACCGGTACCGCAGCCCTATGTTCCTCAGTACAGCTCAGGGCCTGGTCTCATCCCTCCTCCTACCATCAGTTTCCAACCTCAGCCTGTCTATGCTCCTGGACCACCTGGGCTTAATCCCCCCTGGGTCCCTCCTGGTGCCCAGCCCCCTCTCATGCCATTACCACCATCCCTGTCACAGCCCCCACTCTCGAAAGAAGACTTCTACAGACAAAGGCACCATCGACAGGACAAGTATGCTTTTAATTGAGAAAGCTATGGTGTTAAATTTAAGCCTATTGTATGAAAGCAGTACAAGTAATTTTTATTTATTTTTTTATCAATTACAGAGTCACTTCAAAATTGGATGAGTTCACTAAAGATTTCCATTTAGAACTCATAAAATACAGAAATGCCTCTAAGAGACAACGACGATCTTATTCCAGGTAAGCTTCATTATATAAGCTTTTTAACAGCAGTTATAGTTGTATAATTGTAATTATTCAAAAACACAATTTTATAAATTGAAGAAGCACTTAATTTTGGTCACATTACAGGTAACTTTAAAAAGACATTACATTTAATCCCTCCAGCCCTTTAGTTGAAGTAACATGCTTAGAGTGGGTTTGTCTCCACACAAAGGAAAATAGTTGAAACTAGCAAGGCTGAGGAGGAGTTAGCTTTCAAGGTCATGAAAAAACTGAAACCTAAAAGTGAAATTTTTCTCCAATTGGTCTTTACTAATCTAGGCTTTTGGTTTTGGTTCGGCTTGTATTGTTTTTTTAACTATCAACATTCTAAAACAGTTTTTTTTCCTCTTAATTTCTTTGTAGGTCCAGGTCATTCAGCCGCTCTCCATTTAGCCGCTCACCATTCAGTCGCTCTCCGTATTCTCGCTCTAGATCAAGATCTAGAACCCGATCCAGGTCTTACTCTCTTTCTCCCAGTCGATCCCGCTCTCGATCACATGGCCGGTCCTATCCCCGTTCCCCTTATTCCAGACGTAACGGGCGCAGCTACGGACGTTCAAGGTCCCGATCGCGTTCCAGGTCTTACATCTACCGCCGTTCTGGCTCGCCACGCTCTCCTCTGCCCTATCGAGGAGGAGGCTGGGATCCTGCCGAAGCTCCCAGACCCTACAGATCTCGATCGCGATCCCGCTCCCCTGGCGGCTACCGGAACCGCAGCCCTGGTGGAAGAAAGCCCCCTCCTCGCGAGTTGATGGCATATGAGCTAAAGGGACATAGTCCTGCGAGTCATGATCGTTGGGAGAGAGAAAGATATCGACAGTGGGAGAAGGAATACACAGACTGGTACAACAAGTACTACAAAGAGTTTGACAATCAGCATCCCCCTCTGCATCACCGAGGTCATGGCAGCAGAGACCGAGAACGGGAGAAGGTATCGGCATCCACCAGAGACTATTCACCCCAGGGAAGAGGCAGGCGGGGGAAGGAGGAGCGAGGTGGCCCCCCTCATAATCCTCCATCCTCATCTTCATCAATCGCCAAATCCAGCACTAAAGTCATAAAGCCGAAGAAAATCAAAAAGAAGAAGTCTGGAGAAGAACCGGAACAGTCCCAGCAGAACCTGGACAGAGGTGATGCCACTCCTGTTAGAGACGAGCCAATGGATGACATATCTTCCAATACTAAAATGCCCCCCATGTCCTCGAGGCCTCCGCCTTCAAGTGGTGCTGCTACGCCCAAAGCAACATCTTCTAAAGCTGCAACCACACCAGCTAAACCGGCAGCCAAGTCAACATCCAAGACCCAGGCCGATGAAACCAAGAAGGACAAGGGCCTGAAAGTAAAAGCTAAGGTAAAACCACAGATTGCAAAGACAAAAAGTGAGAAGATTAAGAAAAAGCCTGGAGAAGGAATGACGACCACCAAGAAGGACTCCTCAGCCACCTCGTCGGCTGTCAAACTGGTGAAGACTATCAAGAACAAGCCAGATGATGCTTCCAACTCAGCCGCACCTAAGAAAGATAAGCCTAGAAGCTCTGCAGTGAGGCCTGCCATGAAGACTCCGCCTACATCTTCCCAGAATCAGCCTTTACCTCACCACTCTCTGCATGAAAGCCCCCGATCAAGCCACGATTCACAAAGCAGGAGAGAGCCCTCAAAGACTGCTGGTATCCCTTCTCTGCTCAGAACTTTGGTCCATCCAAGACCTCCATCCCCAGGGGACAGTCGCAGGAGGATGGGAGAGGACTGTCGCCCTTTACTCGGACCCCCTGAGAAGCTGAGGAGAGTGGAAGGAGGGGGCAGCATTTCCCACTCACACCTCCATACAAACCCATTTCACAGACTGCCACCTCCCTCTGACAGGCCCAGTCCGCTCCCCCTGCCAGGGACTCGAGATCTGGGACGAATAGATTCAGATCGAGGACCTCTTCTGGACGCTCAGGTGAGTTTATTACAAATATTTCAGTTTTTAGATGAACCGGGGGGGGGGACAGGTGAGCTGTTTGCAACTTTTAGAAACTTCCCTGCTCCAGCACACCTGAATTGAATTGAAGAATTTCACTTTCAGTATATCAGTAGTCCTGCAGAGTCCTGATAGAGAGACATTTACTTGACTCAGGTGTGTTGGAAAGAGGATGCATCTAACAGTCAACATTTGGCTCCCTCCCTTCCTCTGGCTGTGTGTCCTCTGTCCCTCTACTGCTGCTTGTCCAGTGACACAGTGACACTGGGTTAGCATTATTGATATCACCAGTGCAACGAGAATCAGGAAAGTAAACAATGGAGAGCAACATTGAAGGGAGCCAGTGCGTAGTTGGTGTTCTTTGTTGGATTCTTCTGTCCATCCAGATCCCTCTTACCGGTGCTGTGCCATATTTATCGAATATAAACAGAGTTGTTTTGGCTTGTTAAATCAGACGCGACTGGTGTTGCGATGCATGTTTGTTGGGCTCAAATGTATCACATAAATTAGCGGGTTGACAAGGCTCTGATGCTCCCACCGTATGCTAAGCGGAGCATAGCGTTTGAAGGAGATTTTAACCCGGGTCGTTTGACGTGGTTAGTCGCTGGCTGTGAGCTGTTCCCACTGATTGTTCCAGAGTTTAAACAGGTTTTTTAGGCAGTGGGAAAGGGGTATATATTTTAAGGTTGTAACTGTAGTGTTATGCCAATTTAAATGTTTCTGTAAAAGGTTGCAAACATTTCCTTATCTGGGACAACCTGTTATAGACGGACTGCAGGACAAAACAGCAGCTTTACTGTCCTCTGTCGCCTCGACAAAGCATAGCCTGATGCACATTAAAAGAAGGTGCACTTAAAATCAAAGAGCAGCTAAATAAAATAGAAAAACTTGTTGCCTTTTGTTTGTAAAATCTTTTCTGTCATTTTTAGAATATAACCTGGATATTTTTGGGTATGATACATTAACTGTTTGGGGGACAATTTTAATGTCATTTTTAGTTTCCAATCATGGATGCTGTTTTTTTTTCTTTTTTTCTGAAAATTAAGGAATGTTTTTTTCCCAACAGAAACCTATGAGGAGGATCAAACTAAACAGAGATCTGGGCAGAAGAGGCAGCAGTGAAACGGCACCTTCAGACAAAACCTCTGAGAAATCTTCCTCTGGCTCAGATCGATCAGCTGCTGCTCATGGCTCTGAGGGAGACAGACACAAAAGTACATCAGAGGCAGGTGGAAGGAAGGAGCCGTCGACCTCGGTGGATAAAGTAGTTACCAGGGAGCGGCCAAGCAGCGCTGGTGATAGGCACCGTGGCTCTGATAGGGAGCAGGTCAAAGAGCGGGATAGGCCCTCTGGTTCGGACAGAGACAGGGATTCAGGCTTCAACAGAGAGAGGGAAAGGCCCTCTGGGTCAGGGAATCAAAAAACTTCCGATGACAGAGATGAAGAGGCGGATAAGGTGGTAAAGGCTGAGCGAAAAAACCCCAGCAGCGGAAGCTCAGCAGGTCGCTCTGTCTCTGTGGATAAAATGACGATTGGAGAAAAATCTGCTAGTAGCAGGGAGGTGGTAGATCAGGAGAAACCAAGTGTGTCCTCCAAGGAGAGAGCGGATGGCTCAGAGAGAGCTGCTCAATCTGACAGGTTATTATAAACGTCTCACTCTGCTGATTGTCATTCTGTTGTGTATTCCCATGCTTGATAGAAACATTATATCATGGATCCTTTTGTGAACACAGTTGTTGTTGAATGTAATTATATTGCCTGTTCTCCCAGGAGTCGATCCAAAGACAGAATGGAGAGGAGTGCCCCCTCAGGAGAAAAACCAGCTGCCACTCAAAAAGAAGGTAATTAAGAGCTCCATGAAGTTCAGCTCTAAGAGCTGATTGGTTTTGTTATCTTTTTTAAATGAAAATGTTCATAAAACCTTCCTGCTGGCTTACAGGAATCAAAGATGGGCAGGAGATGGCTGTAAAAAGCAAACCCAGGATCAGTCGCAAGGCTGTTTCAAGCCAGGTCATAATCTCCTCCAGGTGAGTCTGTTTGACAGTGTTACCAAGAAAGTTTTTTTTTTTTCAATGTCTCTAGCCTTTCTGGAGAATTTCCCACATTCGTGAGCATGGTCAGGATAAACCTGGGTCCACATAATAAAACCCAAATTTATCATTGCAACATCACTACGAGGACTGGAATGAATGTTGGCTAATTACTAATTCAGACTTTGTGCTGAACCTCCCATGTCAAGAGGATCGTGTTTGCAGCCAATTGAAGGTTTAATACCAGCATTATCCCATATTTTAGCCATGTTCATCAGCTCTGATCAACTTCCCTGTTGAATAGACCGTAACATGCTGCCACCATGATTTGTTTTTATAACCTTGATCTTCATTATTCTCTAACAAACCTGTTTTCAGAACAGATCAAGTTACAAATATGTAATTTGGTTGGACTTTGTTTTATTTTGGGGTATCAGAGTAAAGGCTGCTGAGTTTCATTTAGAGATGCACTGATCCAATACTTGGATCAGTTATCATCTCTGATATTGGTCAATTGTTTTGTTGTTGATTTGATATTGGATATTGATTTGATATTGGATATCCAATACAGTGTAATTTGCATGGAACTGCTATTTCTTTCTTTCTACTGCTTATTTATAAATTAACAATAGAAATTGCATTTGTGTTAATTTCTTACTACTTTCTTTTACAATGTTTATTTTAAGGCTAAAGCCTTAACTCACATGGCAAGATTTATGGTTCATTCAACAGTTGCATCACATTGGCATCAGATCAGTTAAAAATGGATCAGTGCATCGCAAGTTTAGTTAGGTAACCCATTTAGGCCTAAAACGCCTGGAAAAAACACCTTAAAAACCTATGGCCGATTTTAAAAAATACCCCTAAAACCTGAAGTTTTTCTGTAAATTCAGCAACTGTGTCAACGCCTAAATTATTGATATCTCAGCTTCTGTAGCAGATAGAACTCAAAATATATTTTATCTTTGAAATTCTTCCAAAAAAAAAATGGGAAAAGCAGTAATCAAAAAAAAAAAAATTCAACCTTTTATTTTTTCCATATGTGATCATGTCTTCATTGAGAATGTGCAATATAAAACGTTTTCAAAATAAAGAACAAACATTACATAAATAACTATCTGATGATTACTTATTAACAGTATTATTATGCATATTAATGCATATGTCTGTGTTATAAATTGCATACAACCTACCTCCAGATGGCCACAAATCTGTCCCGGGACATATTTTGGGGGAACTGCGTCCTGAAGAGAGGTTTACATACACAGCCCAATAAATGTCTTCATCTCCGTCACAGTCACGGGTGACCACTTTGCCATCTTTGCTCTTGTTGGAGTTTGGTTTGTTTGGTCACTGTACCTATTCGTCTCGGTAACTAGATGCATCCAAAGTTCTTCATTAAAAATATGCTCAAATGCCTGCAGCGGTGTGGCGTCTGCAGGCAAATCAACTTTCACTCCAGGTGTGCGGTTGAAAACACTCCGTGCATTGCGGTGGTAGTTCGATTGGTTCAGCGCGTTCAAAGTCATCATTTTCATCTATACCGTCATCAAAGCCGACACACTCCTCAAAATCACTGCCTTCCGACAACTCTTCTCTGTCAAACTCCTCCATGTTTGCTTGAAAAAAACTTCTTTCTTCTTGCTTGACTTATATGCTCTCCCGGCGTCAATGGTAGAATGACGCAACAGCACCCCCGGCTTGAATGGTAGAAATGCGGTAATGCTTTCCCGGCCTAAATGGGTTAAAGAAAATGTTTCTTTAACTTTATCATTCATATACTTTGTTTTTAAGCATGGTAATACATCTGAAAAACAAGAAAGTTGGTGGCTTATTTAGATGCTAGAGGATTATATAAACATGTAACAAGCTGTTAGATGTTTATCAGATTTGTTTAGTATTGCTTTTAAGAGTTTTGTTTTTCAAAGCAAATAATGTTCTGCCGTTTCCTAAAATGTTTTTCAACAGGTCAGTGCAGGAGAAAAAGCCCGACTCAAACAAAGACCAGAGGAAGAGTGCGTCCTCTAAACCTGCTGAGCAGCCTCCGACCAGTCCTCTGAAAAGCCGCAACCGGAGCCCGAGTTTCAGCCCACCGCCCAGCCCAGCTCAGGACGAGCCGCTCATTCAGCCTCCTCCCCGCTCTAAGTGGGAGAGAGAGGATGACGAGGAAGAGGAAGGACAGGAGAATCCCACCCTGACGACCAAGGATCCTTCGCCGCCAGCCCAGAAAATCCGAGCAAGTGAGGGACATCATGATGCATCGAAACCTGTTAGAAATGAAGGCTATGAGGCTGTAAAGGAGGAGAAGAAGGGATCAATCAAAGAGGAGAAGAAAATAAAGACACAGAAGGAGGACAGTAAGGGAGGCAGGACGGCACAAAAAGACTCGGACAAACCACGCAAAACGAAATCTGTGAGGGAGGAGAGCAGAGTAACAAGAGAGGAGAAAAGACCTTCAGCTAAAGAGGAGGAGAGGAGAGGTGGAGCGAAGGAGGAGAGGGCTCCAGAAGGAAAAGCAGTCAGAGAACGTGAGGAGAGTCGAAACCCAGAGCCAAGGAGACAGCGCCTGTGTTCCGACCTGACCCGCGAGACCGACGAGGCCGCTTTCGTGCCAGACTACAGCGAGGGGGAGGGCTCCGAGCCGGAGCGAGGCCGCAGCGGCAGCCTGACCCGTACTCTAAGCCAGCCCTCCCACAGCCGCTCGCCGAGCAACCGAAGCGGCTCAGCCAACACCACTGACAAGAAGAAGAAGAAACACAAGAAGCAAAAAAAGCGCAAGAAGCAAAAGAAACACAGCAGCCAGGACAAAGAAAAAGACCCCAAACAACACAAGAGCAAACACAAGAAGAAGAAACACAAAAAGAGCAAAGACAGAGAGGTGGAGGAAGAGGAGGATGAAAAGGAAAAACAAGAGGAGGAAGCTCCATGCTAACACCTTTGCCAAAAATCCTGCAATACCTAAACTGGAAAAGTTTAATTTCCTTTTATAAGAGAATGAATTAGAAGGTGTTTCTGGAGGAGCTTCTGACTTCAGCTCCAAAAGCAGCTCCAGGGAAGCTGCTGGAGTCTCTGACCTCTTTGGCCGCTCAGGAGAGACGCCATGGAGCTCTGCTTTCACCAACCAGTGTCTGACCACAACAGACTTGCTAAACACAGCAATCAGTGTCATCCATAGGAACAACACACACTGTACTCAGGGATATGGTTGCATCTCGTAGAAGATTCGCTGCTTCGTTCGCTTTGATCAGTTTGTACATAGAGATTTGCTTTACATTTCTGTTTTTCCTCTCTGTCTGCTTTTCAAGGCTCAACTATCATTTATCTTATTCACATCTATTTTCTTTGTAAAAGAGTCACCTTGGGGTTTTGCATGTTTTAGCACTTTTGAAAATTCAAATTCTCAACCCTAAAAACAACAGCTTTTTAGTTTATGGAAGTGCTATTTTTTTTTTTTTTTTTTATCCAATCTGAATCTACAGTTGCTTTCCCCAAAAACAAGGATTTGCAACAACTGAATAACCTGATAAGATGTCCTTTGGAAGTAAAGTTTATTTAGCTAAAATGTTTGACATTTCTGGTGTTCTTAAAGTGAAAGCAGACAACTGTGTGTTTAGACCACACTGGATTGTGTAAATCAATGGTGTTTATTTAATGACGAACCAGTCTTGAAAGGTTTATGGTTCCTAAGGTACAGATGCCATCAGAGAATGTTTATGTGGATGAAGCTGGTGTGAAAATGATACCTGTTCTATGAATTGTTCTGTTTCTTTTTTTAATAAAAAAGTTGTGAACTCGATATCGTTGTTTCATCTTCATTTAAAAGACATTTGCATACGTAGATACAAGTTTAACCTGTACCCAAGCTGTTTACACCTCAATCCTAAACTTAACCGTTAGCAAAATAGAGATGAGGATTTGCAGATCTAATATATTTATAGTAAATGGGGAGTCTTTGAAGATCTAGCAGACTTTCCGAAAAATATAACTTGAATTTATCATCAAAAGAATGACATTAAAATAATCAGTTAAGTCTTTAAAACTTCCTTTCCTTGGAAACGTGGGTATATTTATGCGTTTTCCACAAATAACATGCTATAAAAACCCTAGGAACAGGATATTTATTAGTTAAGTTGTGTTTTATCAAAAGGTTCTATATCTGGCTCTAAATTACTGATTTAGATGGAGTATGGGATAAATGGCTCTTACAACTGGCTCTCAGACTCCACATCTTTACACCAGAAGCCCTTTCTGATGGAATCAGGATTTAAACCCTGGTTCCCTGCATTACAGTCAGACTAGACATGGAGGCTGCATATTTTTAGTGATTTTATAAATATATATATAAATATAAAGCTACAAGTATGAAATAACTCCCCTTCATTTTGGTATATTAATTTGCAAAAAGTCTTATCATTGATCTAAACCTGTACCTCTGCAGTGTAAAAATGTAAAAGTGTTCCCTTCGTAACAATTTAATAATATAATGTTCGTATACAATTTTTGATGCAGATGCCTATTATCTCCTCTCCCCTGAAACTTGGTGCCACACCACTGCTTATATGTTTGCTCCAAGGTGATATTTTGATGATCAAGTTTAAGAGCTTTGTTCAATCTATAGTGACAGACGTCCACTTTATTTCTAAACGTCTTAAACGACATGAACTTAAGAAAAATCCTGTTCTTAATTCATATGGCTAAATATGCAGTCGGTTTTCCCTATGCAGCTGTAACAGCTTCCTGTACAGGGTTGGGGAGCTTGTTTATGGGAATGTCTTTTACCATTCTTCCAAGAAGCTTATTTCTGAGACCTGCAGGCTCTCTTTACTTTAATCCATCCTAAATGTGTTTAAAGCGCTGAATTCATGACTGTGCGGACCAGTGAAGCTCAGCAGCACCATGAGACTTCTTTGACAACTAAAGTGTTCAGACTTCCATTTAACTGGAGCTAAGGAGTCAAACACAGCTCCTGCTGGAACAACCCCAACAACATCTAGTGTCCAGATTTGACGTGGCCTCACACCACTGCATAGATGCTTAGCAATGCACTGCTTATGTATGGCCTGGATACAGAAGCTCAACCATGGAAATCTATTCTATAAAGCTCTCCTTAGCAGTCTAATTCAGCCTAGGTCCATTGGTTTGTGGCCTCCTGCTTCATTGCTGTCGTTACCAATTGTTTCCTCTTTGTTTTATCGCTGACAGTGGATTATTTAGGGAGAATAAATACAGAAATTATAAAGATATTGATATCACAGTCGCAGGCTGGATTTTACTGATCTTTAAAAAAAGTTTACGATAAAGCAGTATACATGCCTAGGTGTTTGGTTTTATACATCTGTGGCTTTCAGAGAACTGGTTTCAACATTCGGATTGGGAAATGGCCTGTATTTACACTCAAGTCAGGAGACCCAAAAGCACTTTTGCATTACATTCAGTAATTCAGTGATAATGGTGAGCTAGAGTTTAGCCACGGCTGCCCTGACAGAAACAAGGCTGATGTACACAGGAATCATTAGAAGGCAAGGTGAGTGAAATGTCTTTGCCTCCAGCTGCAGGGCAAAATCCAGTATCTGACACCACTGTCACCCACCACTGGGGAGTAAATGTAAAGTCAATAGGGGTATGTTCATGTGGACCAAATATTGTTGGTGCTCTGAAATATTTCAGCTATTTTGAAGGATAAAAAAAAATATATAAAGTAAACTAGAAATATAAAAATGCTTTAAATTTTGTTTCATCTAAGAACCATCATGCTTTAAAAAACAAACAGTTAGTTATAGAAATGTTTCTCTAGATGTGCTTCACTGACCACTTAATGTCAGAGCTTCCGGTTTTCACTAAGCTGCTGTTTCTATGTGGTGAATTTAATCAAGTGAGCCACCTGCAGTCTTACATAAATAGGAGGAGAGCAGAATAATCATTTTTTTTTTGGTTTCAGTAAATCGGCAGCGAAGGAGGAGACCAGGGCTCTCCAGCCTGCAGCCCCAGAGCCACAGGTGCTTCTTTTGTCCTTCCACTGCAGTTCTTAATAGCATTGGTCAAAAATGAAATGGCTTTCACAACAAAGCCATCTCAGTATGAATATATTTTATAACGTTTTATTAGTTTTTCTCCCCTTCATTTCTGTGTAAAAACTGAATTCAGTGAGATTTTCCCTTTCTCTTTAATCTGATGGCAGAGAATAAGAAAAGAAAACATGAAGTACAACCATGGATGTCAGTTTCTACACACATATTAAAGGCCTTATGTGCAGTGTTCCTTTACAGCCTGTAGAAGTCTGGTATCTGATTTAAATATTTTCCAGTAAAAACTATTGTGTAAAGTATCGGGAAAAGAAGTAAGAGTGTGATAAAACTGCATTTCCAGACTTTATTTCTATTGTTGAAATGTTTTCCTTCCTTCCTTGTATCTCTACTTTCTCATAAAATTCTGTCCTTCCTTTCCTTCCATAACCTTCCTCCCCATGAATTACTCATTTGATTGATTTCATGCAGAGGTGTCAAGTAATGTATTCATAAGTATTTTTCTTCCTACTTCTACTCATTACATTTTCACACAAGTATCTGTACTTTCTATCCCTTACATTTTTAAAACAAACGTTACTCATTACTCTTAGCTTTGGTTTTATGTTTATAAATATTTATTTCACGTCATGTGCGCCATCCAATGCAGATCTTTGGCGCCATCCACATCTATTGAAAACTAGTGTAATTGGATGAGACCTATAACTCAAACACTCATTGGTTAGCTAAAGGAAATAATCAGAAGCAAGCAGGTGTTCTTCAAACTGCAAATGTGAATTGTCTATGCCATGCTACAATGTAGGATTCAGAAAAAGATGTTGAAATGTCTGAAAGGTCGTCACAGGCAGGCGAGAGCGTATCGGGAGATGGAGACCAACAAGACCTCCCTCATTCTTTGCCCTATCTTAAAGAATTTTTCAAAATAGTCAAAAAATTGAGCTTTTAATTCATATAGTGGCATCTGGATTTTTTTTTTAAAGGTTACTTTATACTTTTATACTTTAAGTAGTTTTTGGAGCACATACTTTTTCACTTACTTCACTTTTACTTGAGTAAAGAGGTCAAGTTGATACTTCAACTTTTACCACTTCTACTTACCGTAAGTGACAAATGTGTTTACTTTGAACACCACAGATTTCATGTCATCTCTGTTTTTTAAACAATAAATTCCTTCTTTTTATATATATACATATTTTTATTATTCTGTCAGCTTCATTTCTTCCTTTTCCTTTCACTTCCTCCTTTTTCCAAATTTTTTCCTTCCTTCCTTCCTTCCTTCCTTCCTTCCTTCCTTCCTTCCTTCCTTCCTTCCTTCCTTCCTTCCTTCCTTCCTTCCTGCTATTCACCCATTTCCTTTCCTTAACACTGTGTTTGCGGGACATTCCCTGACTGTTTATACTTGGATCTAATTGGTTGATTGGACATTGTCCCAGAGAATAGACTGGTAATGCACCTTTATCTTCCACATATCTTGGATAATGTGTTTTTTCTCTTTCCACAATGTCACATGGGGTTGGTTATGTGTAAGACATCAATTTAACTCAAATGCTGTGAATTAACCAATCAGAACCCTACAAAGTCATGACATCACCATCTCAGCTTTAATAGGTTCTTAAAAGGCATAGGTTAGGCTCCAACTATTTAGGCCAATTAAGTTTTGTGTTTGTGAACAAAATTATTCAAAGAAAGTCTAGTAACTCAAAATTCCTTTATTTAGCAAAGAGAGAAAGAAATGGATGGATTCAAATATCTGATTTTAAATGTCTGACATGGCTCATGGTTAAGTGTTTCTTTTGAAAAAACATCTGAAAATCTAGAGAACTACTTTAAAGGGATTTCTGAAACACTGGAAAAAATATTTGTAAATTACAGGCTTGCTCTTATTCTTACTGTGAAAGAATGAATGAATATTTATTTATTTCAGACAATAATAGTAACAAAAAAATAAAATAAATAAATCAAATTAACAAATAATATAAATGAATCAAAAGAACAAATAATAATAAATAAAACAATTCCAATTTTAGAAATGATGTTGTATTGTTCTGAACAGAAATGTTCTGGAAATAGACACATATCAACTGGTCATGAGAGCAGACAACTTAGTGAGTCTATATTATATGTTGTAGATCACAAATTCAAACATTCCAGCCTGGGAAAGATGCAGTGGTACCAAATGGACACTGGGTGGCGCAATAAGTATTGCATTACTTTGGGTGGAGGCGAGATTACCTATGAAAATCATCTTCTATATACCTCCAAAATATTGCTCCACATGTCACCTCCTCCCTCTGAGAGCAGACAGGAATAAGCCTCATCATGTCTGTTAGTGTGTTGGTGTGTGGGTGATGTGCGTGTGTGTGAGTGTGTTTATGTGTGAGGACCCTGTGTGAAGGATGGCGTGACTGCTGATCACAGGAAACAGGCGGAGGGCTGAATCCGGGTTCAATGGGGGGCCTGGGTGGAGAAAGAAAAGGGAACCTTAGAGGATCAGATGCACTTTACCTCCAATAGCAGGAGCAGTACGATGCACAGTTATATGCAGTTTGTACGAGCATGTGTGTTTATATATTTAAGGTCACCATTAATGGACCTAGAGATCAGTGAGACCATTAGAGAAGATTAACATTTTACTTTAACCCCTCCCTTAGCTTAACGTTGAAAAAAACTCATTATTCCTTTCATCCTGCATGTCTCTTTGTACATGTGTGCACCTGCTATCTGCTGGCCTGTTTTATTTTATTTATTTATTTTTCCTTCTGGGTGTCTTTTTCAGGCTTACATCATTTCCTATCATCAAGGCCAAAGGTTGCTAAGCAACTTCACTTCTCTGGTGATTGTCTGAAAAGATGCTTCTCTGCTGACCGTCTAACTCCTGTGATGTTGGACCTGAGCTGTCCTGTGTTTTGCACGTATTTATGCAGAGTGCGGAGAGACGAGCTGCAGAGACAGGAGATTGAAAAGGTTCTCTCTGATAGCTTTTCATGATTCCTCAGCCTAATAAAAAGGATGAGTCAGAATTGTTTATAATAGGATTCATTCAACCATAATACTCCATAAAATATAAACTCAAAACATAGATTGTAACAGCTCACGTCAGCTTAATTTATCCAAAGCACCTATGTGGGATTCAGATATTTCTGATACTCAGCAGATGCACTGCTATTCGATTAATATTTTTTATATTAAGTCGAGAACGTTTTCTCCTTCTTTACGTGAAATATTTCCCTTCAAAAAACATTTTTCGTTTGTTATACATGCCATAATGAACATATAATTGCCCATATCATTAAATGAGAAATGATTTGCATGTTTAATCTCTTTAGAAGAAAAGGATAAACTAAATTGAGCATGTCTAATAAAACGAAGTGGGCTAAAACATCTTGGAAAGCAACACAGCATTCCCTAAAAACTAAAACTAGAACATATGAATCAAAGTCACTCACTCACCTGTATCTGCACAATGAGAAATATTCCTAACTTTTGCTCTGACTGAATGGGCAAGAAAGCTTTTGTTCCCTCAGCTGCTGCTGTGGTAACTTCCTTCAGAGAGCTGTGAAATTAGCTGAGATGATCTCATAAAGGGGTTTTACTTCCAAACTAATCATTCCTAATCCAGTAAAATGTACCTGTTTTCCATTGTTTGCTGATCTACGTAATTTTTTTTGTGTTGAATCTGTTGCTGCCTCTTGGCCAGGACTCACTTGAAAAAGAGGATTTTATTCTCAATGGTACTACAGGTCCTTCTCGAAGTATTAGCATATTGTGATCAAGTTAATTATTTTCCATAATGTAATAATAAAACTTGAACACCCCAAGAAAGTTTTCTGGAACCACCACTACCCCTGAATTGTTCTCTCCAACAATCACATTCAGATTTTAAAGGTTTCACTATAATAAACCTGAGTCCTGATGTAGCTTTGCATGATCTTAAACAGACTATTCCTGCTAGATAACCATCCACTTTGGCTGATTCAAAGCAATTCCAAATCATAGATCTTGTATAAACAGATATTTTTATTATGACATTTTTTAAGGTTTAAAAATGTCTGGCAACCCTTTTTTTTCTTTTTCCTGCATCAATAAAAGAAACTGGGACAATGTGACAGAAAGCTATTTTATTATTGTAAAAAAAATTCCAATGATGTTAATTTATCTAACATTAAAAGCGAGAATAGATTATAAGTTATATCTTGAGAAAACCTCCATCCAAAGAGTTCAGAGTGAAAATGGATCAAGGCATCATCTGCAGCCTGTTGTGTAAAAAGTCAAACTGAGCTGAAAGATAAGACTCTCACTTTACTTCAATCAGGAGATTTACAGTTCTGCTCAGAGGTCAATATTCTTTCATCACAGACATAAATTAAATCACTTTTAGGCTTTACATTTTCTTTGGAGTCATCCTTGTAATTGAATATCCAACCTCTGTATTTTTTCCTTTAATGAAAAGTTTAGATTTATTTAAAAGTTTGCACTTCCCCTCCTATCCCACTTCGCACAGAGAATCCCACCAATATGTTAAATGTCTCATTGCAAGTTGCATATCAATCATCAAGTTTTTTTTAAGCCATCAAGAAGCTTCTGTCATTATTCAAGTTGGCTAATTTAACACTAATCTTGACAGTTCATTTGATTTAATAGCTCCTTGGCCTGGAGCTGACTCAAGACTGATGCAAACATTTTCAAAGGGTCTGAAGTTAAGAACAGTCCAAAAGGGCAATAACCATCCTTTTAATTCTTCCTCAAACTATTCATTTTCATTGTTTGAGATCATTTTTGGGTTGAAACAATCGAAACATCGATCGAAATTGAAAAAAATCCTCCACAATACCTACCAATTAAACAGCAAACACTTTCTGATCTGACCACGACGCTTTTCTCTCTTATAATTTTTTTTTCATAAAGGGAATTCTATCAATATGCGAAATAAAATGTCTGCATAGACTTTTATCTCAGATCAGGTAGATGCTACAGAGCTATTTACAAAAACCAGCTCCATCAGACCCAGTTTGTTTCCCAAACCTGTCTCTCTGATAAACACAATACATAGATTATCATCTGAGAAGACAGGTACACTGCTGTCAAACAACAGAAAAACTTTGCTCTATTACTGCCTCCTTTGTTTCCCTTTGTTTACATATTACAATAAAAACAAAAAATAGAATGACATATATACCGTCTAAATGTCTGTATCTGATCTCTATACACTGTAAGCTCTGTAACCAAATTCCTTATTTGTGCACAATTATGGCCAAATTAATTTGATTCTAAAACTAAGAAAGACAATTTTAATGTTGTCTAGTTACCATTGCCACAATAAAAACAGTTTTTAAGGGGTGGTGGTGGCATATAATTGTTTCTTAAAGAGTAAATAATGAATACATTTGCAATCTAATTGTACTTTCAAAGTTTAACTTTTGATGCAAAAGGGACTATATTGCATATTGTAATAATTGGTAAAATGGTGTTTCAGCACTTTCCCCTCCAAGACAAGCTTTAGCCATACTGTAGTGGTTCCCATGTCATTCCAGCACATAACGTATGACATAAAATCTCTTACCCAGGTCCCAGTGAATCCTGATTAACTACACCTAAATGTTGAAGCTATGAGAGAAAATGCATCAAACAATTTTATATAGTCAGAATTATACCTTTAAATGCTATGACAAAAAATGTGATGTATCCCTGCAACTTTTGAAGGGACTTTGATCCAAATATAAGCAGTGCTATGTATGTATATTTGGGTTTGTATGTATAAATCAAACATCATAGGCCCATTTTACACAGCATGTTTAACAAACTAAAATCCTCAGGTCAGAATTGATCTAGCAAAGGTTGGAAATTTCAAGTTTAGAAAACGTAAAGTCTAGAGTAAACCTGCTGTTAGATTAGTACAAATCCTGTCAGGATCAGAATAAAAGGACCCATTTTTCGACGCAATGACAGTTAGGTTTCATAAAATGTCTAAGATGGAACTGTAGAGAACAGTGTAGGAACCTCTTCAAAGGAGAACACAGGTTAGTGACCATGTACAGGTGCTGGTCATAAAATTAGAATATCATGAAAAAGTAGATTGATTTCAGTAATTCCATTTAAAAAGTGAAACTTGTATATTATATTCATACATTACATACAAACTCATATATTTCAGATGTTTATTTTGTTTAATTTTGATGATTACAAATGACAACAAATGAAAATCTCAAATTCATCATATCAGAAAATTAGAATATTACTGAAGACCAATAAAAACAAAGGATTTATAGAAATGTTGGCCAACTGAAAAGTATGAACATGAAAAGTATGAGCATGTACAGCACTCAGTATTTAGTTGGGCCTCCTTTGGCCTGTATTACTGCAGCAATGCGGCGTGGCATGGAGTCGATCAGTCTGTGGCACTGCTCAGGTGTTATGATAGCCCAGGTTGCTCTAATAGTGGCTTTTAGCTCTTCTGAATTGTTGGGTCTGGTGTATTGCATCTTCTTCTTCACAATACCCCATAGATTTTCTATGGGGTTAAGGTCAGGAGAGTTTGCTGGCCAATTAAGAACAGGGATACCATGGTCCTTCAACCAGGTACTGGTAGCTTTGGCACTGTGTGCAGGTGCCAAGTCCTGTTGGAAAATGAAATCTGCATCTCCAAAAAGTTGGTCAGCTGCAGGAAGCATGAAGTGCTCTAAAACTTCCTGGTATGTGGCTGCGTTGACCCTGGACCTCAGAAAACACAATGGACCAACACCAGCAGATGACATGGCACCCCAAACCATCACTGACTGTGGAAACTTTACACTGGACTTCAAGCAACGTGGATGAAGTGCCTCTCTTCTTTTCCTCCAGACTCTGGGACCTTGATTTCCAAAGGAAATGCAAAATTTACTTTCATCAGAGAACATGACTTTGGACCACTCACCAGCAGTCCAGTCCTGTTTCTCTTTAGCCCAGGCAAGACGCTTCTGACACTGTCTGTGGTTCAAGAGTGGCTTGACACAAGGAATGCGACAGCAGAAACCCATGTCTTTCATACGTCTGTGTGTGGTGGTTCTTGAAGCACTCACTCCAACTGCAGTCCACTCTTTGTGAATCTCCCCCACATTTTTGAATGGGTTTTGTTTCACAATCCTCTCCAGGGTGCAGTTATCTCTCTTGCTTGTACACTTTTTTCGACCACATCTTTTCTTTCCCTTCGCCTCTCTATTAATGTGCTTGGACACTGAGCTCTGTGAACAGCCAGCCTCTTTAGCGATGACCTTTTGTGTCTTGCCCTCCTTGTGCAAGGTGTCGATGGTCGTCTTTTGGACAACTGTCAAGTCAGCAGTCTTCCCCATGATTGTGTAGCCTATAGAACTAGACTGAAAGACCATTTAAAGGCTTTTGCAGGTGGTTTGAGTTAATTAGCTGATTAGAGTGTGGCACCAGGGGCCATCAATTTTGAACCTTTTCACAATATTCTAATTTTCTGATATGATGAATTTGAGATTTTCATTTGTTGTCATTTGTAATCATCAAAATTAAACAAAATAAACATCTGAAATATATGAGTTTGTATGTAATGTATGAATATAATATACAAGTTTCACTTTTTAAATGGAATTACTGAAATCAATCTACTTTTTCATGATATTCTAATTTTATGACCAGCACCTGTATATCTAACAGAGGATACTAATGAACGTTTGAGTCACTATCCTGTTCTTAAAGTTGAGTCTCTGCCCAGTGAATGAGGCTGTTTTCAGCCGGTCGGCTGCCAACCAGAGAGTCCCAGACGCTGAAGTCTTGTGGGTTAGAGGACAGCCAGGTGATCAGGACCGAACAGACGAAGGAAGGCAGGAGAAGAAGGCGAAGCCAAAGCGGGTGTCAAAGACGTGCTCAGGAATCAGGTCCAGAAGATCAGACATCCTAAGATAAATCTAGAACGGTGTCAGGAATTAGTTTCAGGTTCGGTAAACAGGCAGAATCCAGCAGGACTCCGGAGACAGGTCAGGCAAACAGTTCAGAGCAGGGACAGGCAGACTAAGAGTGCAAAGGCAGGACTGGTCAGGATCAGGCAATCAGAGACACTCAGATACGCTAGAGAACTCTTATCAAAGGCTTGAGTGATCTGGCTTGACGACTGGTTTAAGGCTGGTTACCTAGAGACTGAAGAAGGTGGATCAAATGAACGGTAATGAGAACCAGGTGGAGAGAAGCAAGTTAATGAAATGAGACAGTCATCAGCACCAAGATCATGACAAAATCCACAATATATTCAATCTTATTCAAATGTTTTATTCTTGTTAAAGTCGTATTTGTATTATGAATCCAACCTAGAAAATGAGGCAGGGTCAGAATCAAACAATAGAAGTGAAGCAGTACTCATGCTTATGATGTATGCAAGCTTCTTCAGTGAACCTGAGTTGCTTTCAGGGCTGACGGAGGTTTAATTGGTTTGGTATTTCACGGTGAATTGATTATTAGCCTCAGTTTTATTTCCTGCAAGTACATGTTTAATAGGTCCTCTGTAATCTACAATGATGCAAATAAACATTTCATCAGTAAGGATGCAAAGGCTGCAAGCTAAAGAGATGCTCGGTTTTGTTTCCTTTGTCGCAGTGCTGTAAAGGGAATTTTCAGGCAGCTAAAACAGAAACAATGTTGCATGTGCAACGTCTTGAAATTGCTTACAGTGCTGCACCACTGCAAACTTTAATATATTTCATTATGTGAGCCCAACAGAAAAAGAAGGAAAGTTATCTTTTTTTTTTAAGTTTCAAAATCAGGTGTTTAAAGTTTATGTTGAGTCGCCTTTACTTTTCTCCCCTAAATAAAATCCAGTCTAAAGCATTACCTTCAGAAATCATCTAATTAGTATATTGAGTCCACAAAAGTATATAGGTGGAGGATAAAGCTGTGGAGAAGTGGATTAAAGTTAGAAAACAATATTATTTCAACACCTCAGAGAAGTCTTTTCAATCTGTCATCTAAAGATTATAAAAATACTTGCCCACATGGCTGTCCACCTAAAGCAAAAGGATTAGCAAGGAAAGCATTAATCAGAGGAGATGACCACCGTACCATCAGGCATAAAAGTTATACTTAAGTTAGTTATAAAGGACAAAAGTCTGTGTTCTATGCAGGGCCTTTAAGAAAAAGAAAACAAACTCTGCCACAAACCTTGCAGGAGACACACTAAATATGCAGAAGAAAGAGCTCTGATCAAACAAGACCAAATGTCACTTTTTGGCTTAGATTTATGAAGCCAAAAACTATGACTGCATATTAGACTGATCACACCTTCCCAGCAATAAAACATGGTGGGGGCAGCATTATGCTATGGGATGGTTTTCTTCAGCAGAGACAGGGAGGCTGGTCAATGCTGATAGGAGGACAGATGGAACTAAATACAAAGCAGTCCTGGTAGAAAGCCTGTGGGATGCAAAGACACAGATACTAAACATATGATCAGAGCTACAATTGAATAGTTTAGATTGACTCCAATTCAAGTGCTACAATGATCCACAAAGAGAATCTTGGACAAGACCTGAAAACTGACCCTTACAGACGTTGCTTACCATCTAATCTGGGCTATTTTAAGTCTGCAATCACAGAAAAGGATGGTTCAGCAAAGCACTGATTCAATTGGGCTGAAAACAAAGGCACAACATTATTGAAAATCTGATGATTATTAAAGCTTTAGGTTTATCAGTTTACAAAATATGGACTAGAGTTGAAGAGGTATTAGTACATTTCAAAGCGTTGTGTATGTATATGTCTTTTTGTCTTGTTTAGCTCTCCATGAAATGCTCCAGTGAGTTCTGGGAACGCTGTAGTAAGCCTCAGCACCACTGCACGTGTGAGGCTGTGAAGTCTACAAGTAGGGGCTTTAAATCAGCAAGAGCCCAGAGGTGGTTGTCATGGGATTCTCCATGATTGATCCGGGTCATCGATCTGTAATCCAATTCTCACTGTGTCCGTGTGGAGGCTGCAATGATTGCACGGGATATAACACTTCCCCATATATAAGGTCGTGTAATGGTCACCATGGAAACGCATCCAACGGGCACCCACCGCACACTGATAATAACGTTTGGCCTAGATACCCATCCTCAGCCGCTAACACCGTGAGTGATTGGTGTGTGTGTGTGTATTTCAGTAGGCTATTAATGTAAAGGAGCACCTGATCACAACACAGCGACAGAGGGCGAGTAAAAAAAGGCATGAAAGGTTTCTGCTGACCAGAAAGTCCTGCATGAGTTACACAAAGACAGCCAGTTAAAGGTGATTAAGACAAACGGCCAGAGGGAGAAGGGAAACGACCAAGAGGGTGAGTGGGAAAATAGCCAGGGAGACCCAACAACTGATGACAACTCACACACATGTGAACACATGCACCCATACGCTCAGACAGCAACACTTAGATGCTAGCAGCCGCTGCCTTTTGTGGGAAAATGCGTCCCAGATATTTTAAACTGTGCTACTCAGATCTATCTTTGATATTTGGTGCTATTGAGTTAAAACAGATGTTTCTGTCATGTCTGCTGTCAACTGTTGCAGGGTGTTTCCACACTGCAAGGGAGAACCATATCCTGGAGCTGATCTGGCTCAGCGATTCATTTTAAATCTACCTCCTCTTCCACAATAAAATACTGATACCCAGGAGATGACACCATTAAAACCACTGGTGGCTAAACTGGATGATAATGATCATCTCATTAAGCCCGTGTCCCTTATAGAGTCTCTGTGTCAGCAGCAGCCCTCAAAAGAAACATGCTTTAAGACAACTATTTACTTGGTATCTAATTTCTTCAAATTTAGCTCATCATTATTTCAGGCATTTATTATAGCTCTGGCCAGTCAAGTCAGGGAGAGGTTGTTCTGTAAGTGCTGTATGTCTGCAGTCTCTTGAGATAGTGTGAGGCATAATCCAGTGGTGGAACAAACTCTAAAAGTTGCTGCTCCAGCAGTAGCTCAACTGCAAGGCAGAGCACAGACTGAGAGCACGTTAAAGGAAAACCCATTACACTGGAAACAACCCACAGCCAGTGAGTTCTGTTTGCTGCTCAGTCTATTCACCTGGAAACATCTTAAGGCAATCTCTTTAGGTTTGGGACGAGAAAATGCTTGTATGAAATTATCCTATTTTGTACTAAAGGAAGTACTACTAAAACATCAAGTAAAGTGCTCCAATATTATAATGTTTCAGATCATCAAACCAATTTTAGTATTAGCCACTTTTTAGTTTGTTTTTAAGTCGTAAACAGGCTAGCAGGTAATGACTATATCATTTATATCCAGCCTTTTAACAAGACCACTAATATTTCAATTTCTCTTTTATTTTCATTTTTAGCCATCGAGATTCAGAAATTCTCCTTTAAGTTTTTTTTCCAAGAGAGAATCATTTGTAATTTTTCCAAGCTCTCCACGTCCTGAAGCAGCAAAGCAGAGCCAAATCATAATACTGCCACCACCGTGCTTTACTGTCATTGTGATGCTGTCTGTCTGAAATGCTGTACTAGTCTAATAATGTTTTTATTTGAAAATTTTTATGTGTTTTTTTTGGTTTTTTTTTTGCAGTTATATGGTTTACGCGGCAGACACTTTTTTTTTTTTTTTTTTTAGCACAGGACAAGTTTGTTTTGGATTGTTCTATTCCTACAGTGAATGAAAAAATATTTTGAAAGCTGCAGTTCTGTCAACTTTATCAGATAAGAGCCCTTTTATTTCTCGGATGTAGAAACCAGCAGATGTAATTGAAGTTTCTGGGATGTTGAGAGCCTCTATAGCTAAAACCATATTAGTCAATATTAATTTAAAATAAGTTACTTTAGTAGTAGAAAACGTGTGTGCGGGAATTTCAATTTGGTTACATTTTGCTTTCATGTTTAAAATCACAGAAAACATTGGCTTTGGTTTATGTTGTGACCCAGAATTCATTTAGGTTAGATAAAAACCTAAGCGTATGCCTATCTTACAGCTGTTCTAACAAAACACCTGCACTACCATACCGGGCAATGACAGGTACCTTGATTCTTTAGTCGTCATAAGTGCTTTGTGAACCGCTCTCAGACTGAACTGTCATGTCATCCACATCCTGTTTGCCTTGGAGACCCTACCAGGGGCATTTAAGCCCCAGACAACATATCCTTAGGGATAATCCATGCACTTAAACCCCTCCAGCAAGATGGCAGTTACAAGGAGGGGTCCTGTTCATGATGAGAGAAGAATGAAGCAGGAGATCGATAGAAGGATTGGTGCGGCTGCTGCTATAATGCAGACGCTGCACTGGTCTGTTGTGGTGAAGAAAGAGATGAGCGAAAAGGCAGCGTTCTCTATTTTACACACCATGTTCCTAATTTCATCTATGGTCATGACATCTGGATCATAACTAAAAGAACAAGATCCCAGATATAAGAATCTAAAATGAGCTTTCTCTGCAGGGTGGCTGGGCTCTCCCTTCAAGATAGGGTGAGGAACTCTGTCATTATCAGAGTAGAGCCTCTTCTCCTTCACATCGCGAGGAGTAAGCTGAGGTGGCAGCCTTGTCAGATGCCCCTTGGGTGCCTCAGGAGGGGATCCAGGGATGTCTGACCGGGAGGAAGCCCAGGGGACTATCACATGACATGCTAGAGGGACTATATATCTTGGCTGGCCCTGGAGCACCTCAGGCTTATCTCAGCTGAGCTGGAGGAGGTGTCTGCGATGAGGGAAGTCTGGGAGTGTCTGCGGCGATTGCTAACCCTGTGACCTGGTCCTGAATGAAAGATGAGGAAGACAATGATAACCTTTGTCTGATAGAAATATTTTGGATGACCTAAATCAATTAAGTAAAAGGAAATCGTTAGATGCATCTTCATAAGACAAAACAGAGATTATGACATTACTGTAAATCTATCGCTGTGAGCTGCTCTGCTGTGGACATGCAGGTTATTTGCTTGTCCAGCTCCTTATGCCACTCCTTCAGACAGGCATCAGCTGTGCTACAAAGGTGACGGCATGCAAAATATGCTCCGGCAGAGATCATCCGTTGAATAATCATTCATTTGGTTAAGTTAATATTACCCAGTTTGCTCCCTGTTTCCTCCCCAGGTTTCTTTATTCATTTTATGTAACGTTGTAGCTAAACTCCCTATCCCTTTAGAGATTTGTTAAACTTTAAGTTTAGATCTGAGAAATCTTAAATTGCTCAACACTCTAAGGTTAAATCTGTTCATTGTGCAACAACAGCATTTTCAAGAACATTTCCTGTAGGAATTATTGTTTTTTTTTTGTCTTTGACCCAGCAGTCATCTATGGGACAGACCCATTCGTCAGTGTTAAGTCAGGACATACTCGTTTTCCTGCTTCTAATGAGCATTTAAATGACCGGAGCCATTACTGCTTCTCTCTGTTTGACTCTAAACACTAAGCAAACATCCCTCAGGTTGGTTCGGAAGCTTGTGTGAATATTATGTCATTAGAAGAGTGTTTAAGACTATAGCTCCCTTTAAGCTGTTTGCAGAGACCTGAAGTGGGCTCTCTTCTGCTCCCAAAGTGGGACTCAGGTATAGCTAGAAGACCATCTGGGAATCTCTTGGAGCCAGAAGAAAAAGAAAGAGCTGTACTGTAACTTAAGTGCTATTTTAGGATCTTCTGCCTGTTCATCCGCAGGCTTCAGTTTCAACACAAGTTTAATTCTCACAGTGATGCCTTACAGAGATTAATATATTAAAGATGAGAGAATGTTTTGCAAAAAATGTTTCATATAACTGAGCTCTGGTTTTACAGTTTATTTTATTTTACATGAATTAACAGACTGCTTTAACAAAAAGTGTGCCTGCAAAAGTTTAAAACCACCCTTAGCTCTTTAGTGTTTTGCTTTAAAACATCTTATGATGCTCATGACTGTCTATTTAAATTTCTCTTAAACAATTGAAGTACTAGTCATGAGAGTTATTTGGAAAATACTTCATTTAAACAGTATAAAAGTATTTGATATAAATGTGATATAGATGTGTAGTTGAAATGCACAGCCCTAATGGATGTACTGGATAGACATAAAAATAGAACAAAAAAGGCAAGCAAATAAAAATATCTCCGTATTGAAAGGGGATAAAATCTGATGTATAATTTCGTTTTTCATGGCAGAAAAAAATCCGGTCTGAAAGGCTAAACAGTATATCCTGTTTTACTTACAACAAAGTGAACCTTTTTATTTCTCTAATTGTACCAATTACTACTTTAATAACAATTTATTTCATATTGTTTTTATATTGCTTTTGCCACGTCCACAGGCCTTTTATGGGATGCGCCTCAGCTCTCTTCCAGGTTATTCTGCACAGCTGCAGCCCATTGGGGCCAATCAGGAGGAGATTAAGAGGCGCAGGAGTCCCTGAGGCAGATGTCAGATTGTTCTTCTCAGAGTGGAAAATCCTTGTCTCCACAGTCCACAGATCCTTGCCAAAAAATGTTTTATTCTGAAAGTTTAGACTGTAGAGGCTTATTCTTAATATTGCATAACTTGACACTGACAGAGCGAGTCAGAGCATGTGACTTGTCCCTTCGATCTGCTCCGCCTGATGGTGCACCGCTCTCCCTGTATCCCTCATCCTGCCTCTCCCAGCCAGTTATCTCAGCAGTCAGCGACCCTGGACAGCACAAGCGAGTGGGTGTGTGGGCAGAGAGGGCTGTCATGTGTGAGATGATACTCTGGCTTCACACTCAGCAGGGGTGTCAGCTCACTAAAACCCAGAAAGCACTAGCACAATACCTTCAAATCTGCTTACATGCTCTGAAAGGTTTCAGAGGACAAGGAATTACTAACTACCGATCCTGTGGCATAAAGTGTAAAATTCACATGACTGTCGGGAAAGAAAAAAAACACTGACTTCAGAAAAGTAGCAACAGTGAAATTCAAACACTGTAGCAGACAGAATTCCTCACTTTTTCTCCGAGATAAGCTAATGTTTTAAAGCTTCTGAACAATCACGCTTTATTCATTCATCTACCTAATGACTTACACTTTTCCAATATTGTCTTTTTTAGGTAACCATTTCAAAACATCCATTTTGTTATTAACACTCTCTGGCTCATTCTGTGGCTGTCTAAAGCCAGGTGTAATCTAAAGAAGCTCCAGTAAATGAAAGACCTCCAGTAAGAGGTTTTCCAGTAGGCATCCATAAACTAAGCTGATACCTTTTGATACAGAGGAGCAGAAGCTTATAAACCTTCTTCATAGATCACCTGTTTGTCTCATGCATTACATACCATAATGTGACCATTTGATACATTACAATTGGGAATGACATTGGCTGTGTCCTAACGTCTACCCTAACCCCTAAAACCCTTAGTTACTATATAGAGCGGGGACTATATAGTGAACGCTATAGTGAACTCATTTAACTTACCGTTTGCAAAGATAATCACTACTTTTTGCTCCTCATTGGTAACGTGACTCCGCCTCCACCGCGTGGTGCCTGCACCATCCTCGTTATTAATCGGTGCTCTCGGGTAGCAACAGCCTATGGTGACAGCAGGCTACTGTGACAACAAATCCCATAATGCTTTGCGAGGATATATCTGCTCATCTAATGATCATGGATGATCACTACTTTTCAAGGACATTCAGACACAGCCATTGTCTTTTTTTGTGCTTTTATGTACATTAACTTAACAAAGTTCAAAGGGGAAAAACCTTGTTATTATTATCATAGACAAATACCACCAAATAATAAATATCACCATATTATTAAATTGGACACTCAAAAGGAGGCCACTTTGAAACCTTTAAACAACCAATTTTGTGACATTTACTGTGTTCTTTCATTTTTTTCATAAGTAGGTATTGAAACTTGAAAATGGATGGGGTCCACTTATATCAAACCTATTCTCACAATCCAGAGGGCAATATTGAAATGTATCAATTTTCCCAAATAGCCCACATGGATCTCATGTAGTTCCTGTATAGTAACCACAGAAAACATGATATCTACACTGGAAAAACAATCTAGAAATAAGTAACATTTTCTTAAATTAAGTGTGTTCATCCTTAATCTGAGTATGTAAATGAATGACATAGTTTGCCAATGGAATAAGTATTTCCATTCTTAAAATAAGATAATTACATAATATGCACTTAAAATAAGACAATACAATTGTGCTTTCTTATTTTAAGTTTAATTTGTCTTGTTCCATTGGAAAAATGTCTCTTTTACCTCCACCATTTAAGAAAAAAATACATATCTAGAGTTCAATTGTTCCCGGTGTGAATTCTAGCTACACTGCAAAAACAATCTAGAAATAAGTCAAAATGTCTTAAATTATTGTATTACCTTCAATTTGAGTAGGTAAATAAGTTGATTTGCCAATGGAATGAGAATTTTTACTTTAAAATAAGTTAATTAGATAATATTCACTTTAAATAAGACAATGAAATAGTTTTTTCCCCTATTTTAAATGTAAATTGTCTTGTTCCATTGGCAAACCTCCTCAATGCACTTATTTTAAGAAAAAATTACAAAATTTTTTCCCCCAGTGTAACAAACATTAATATAAGTGCGCCAATGTATACACATTAATCAACAAATCCCCACAAGATCCCACAATACATTTCTCCACAAAGCTTTGAAAATAGGGACCAAAAAACTTCTGCTTAAACCAGGGACCTTAGTCAGTAAAGCAAAATGTAATGCTGTAGGACATGGGGCTCATTGTTTTAGCCTGCCTTAGTCTGTATGTCTACATAATAAAAGTCTAGGCTACTTTTTGTATTTCTATAAATCTTGGGAGACAGATCTATTTAAATATTTTAGTCATGATAAATAACAGCTGAAAGCTGGATGCCAAATTTAAACCTGGCCATTAGCAGCTGCGCAGTTTTGTATCCCTGACGAAAAAGACTCCAAAAAAAGAAACATCGGCACCTTTAAGGCTTCTTTAAAAGTTAAAAGTAACGTGGATTGTCGGATGAAACTTCCTGGACCAGATAGTCTTATTTTGAAGGTAAAGGCCATGTGTTTCTGTTCTGCCTGTGTCTGAATGGCTTGACGCAGCTCTCCTCCCCGGTGCGCCTAAACTCCTGCACCTGAACGCTGAGCGTCCACACACGCGGGGAGGGAAACCCTGAGTTTAATTACACTTCTTTAAGTAAAACGTGTGCGTCTACTGCCCATGTAATCTATTCGTCATTCTCTGGTTGATCTTTTTTTGTCATCCTGCTGACGGGCTGAGTTTGGATTGTGGCAGAGGGGCGGGAGGAGGAAGCAGAGGAGCGTTGAGCGGCTCTCTGATGGAGCACCGGGGCTCCTGGCGCTCAGGGCGCACGGCGAACCCGGAGTGAGTGAGGCTGGTGGATGGACGCTGCCCACCGGTAGGAAGCACTGGCAAAGTTTTTACCATTTCTGCTGCTTTTATTTGCACTTTTAATGCTGCGCTGTCCCGTGATCAGCACTGAATGGGTTTGCACAATAGACATTTCCTAGATGTGATGTCGCTCTTTGTCATTTGCGCTCTCCACAAAATTAGATTTTTAAAATTCAAATGTACCTGATTATGAGGAGAATCACATTGTGTATCTTATTTAGCCTAATATAATTGAAGTATGAAGAATTGTTTTATGAAATTTTGTTTTAATTAGAATAACAGTTAATTTTTGACCTAAGCTGGCTACATTTGTCTTCACAGTCGAATCATACATTTTAGCATGTTGGTCCCCTGGAATACATTCATTTGGATGAAAAGCTTTTCTTTTCTATTCCTTTTTTAATTGCAGATAATCCTTTTTTTTCTCAGCGTGAGCCTCTTCAGTTCCTGCTAAGGAATAAAGACAATAAATGCATGCGTAATGAATCCACGTTACACATAAAACAGCTCATAAGGTTTCATAGGTTTTGTTGATGCAAGGATATACAGTGCTGTGTTATGTATACTGCTTGTTTTGAGATTCAAGGGGTGATTTAATTCCATCATGGCTGGACTGTCAGCAAGGGAGGCTTTTAATGAGTTTTAAAAATAATTTCCAGGGCCTGTCAGCCCATTTTCAGGTAGAAGAAATTACTTCCCTGTTTTATTTGCTGGTTAATTGATGTCTACCCAATAGCCGCTGTTAAATAACAACAAAAAAAGCTCTCAACTGTGCAGCTCTGGACTCCAAATGGTTCAAGCTAAGTTTCCATAGTGAATCGAGTGAAAAAGAGAGGAGTAGTGGCGGATACAATCTCATTATTTTCATCAAACATGTACACACAGAAAGGCTCCTCTTTAAACCTCCAGCTCACTTGCCAGCTATGCAGGCCTTTTTTATACAGATGCCAGAGAATGCTGCCTGTGCCAATTTGTCCAAACAAAATCAGATTTTTGTTCTAGCTTCACAAGGAAATTGCACTTTTTGAGTGCCCTCTGTAAAGGAAGAAAATATTCTAACTTAGTTAACTTTGGAAAAAGATTGGCTTCTGATTCTTCCCTTCCCCAGGTCCACTCGGCGAGCTGCGTTTGGTAATAAAACCAACATTGCGTGTTGACGTCACAGAATTACAGAGTTTAATCCAATATAAGACAATGCATACACTTTAGAAATAAGACAATGCACAAACCTACACCAGAAACTGCAGAACAACAGAGACATACATTCCATTACCTGACATAGGAGGAAAGAAAGCAAAGAGTACAGAGACATCTTTGGAGAGTTGCAAGGGCAAATCTGATCTTTTTCTTCTATTTAGAAAGCTTTATCCTCTTGTATCTAATCCATTCAAAAAGGGGCTGGCCCTCGGTCCTCCAACCAAACGCCATCTCTGACACTGCTAGGGCTTCCCCTTATTTACTGCAAACATCTGGGGTCATTTGCTTCTTTGTTTTAACAAGAAAAGGCGGAAAGCTTGTCCTGGCATCTAGAATTCCTAAAGTCATAAAACACAAGATAAGCTCTCACAGACAGCTTGTGGAATGCGGGGGGCCTCACCATCCCTGGTTGTTTATTCTGGAAGACTTTTGACCTTCTGTAAACCAAGCAGAAATCTCTCCTGCAGGCTTAACTGTTATTCACCCCCCAGAAGATACTCATTTTAAGGCCTCCTGTGCTTTGAATACTTACCCATTAGTAGTTTTAAATCATTAACACAGCCTTGTTCAAAATTAAGAAATATGTTCAAGTGAGAGTGTTTACACATGCCATAAGATTAACTGTAATAAAGTCTAAAAAATAATAATTTTTCTTTAACAGTCCCCGTTTTGAGGTCTGAGACATACAGACCTCACAAATAAAATGATTAAGCCTTCTAATAGAGGAACCAAAAAATTATTTAGTATACTAAAAAACTAAAACATTAGCCCAATTTTATAACAGTCCCCTTTTTTAAACAGCACCTCCTAGGTCCCCTGCCAGGCCATGTGTCTAAAGCTGAACTCCATAATCTAAACTTATCAAATGTATCTTGCGCTGTCCAACAATTTAATACTCACCTGATGAACCACAAAATTTTAACCAGTAAAAACTAAACTAAAAATACATTTCACTTATCAAATATGAAAAATCATAAAACTCAGTTATCTGAAAGAGAAGCAAACACACAATAGGAATATCAGCCCAGAATATGAAATAAAAAATAAAAGTAAGATATCTCAAAATTACTAAAAAATGCTCAGCAGACTTAAAAGACAATATTCACCACAAAAACTACAATTTGTCAATAAAAAACAATAACAACATCAAGAAATACATCATAAACACATAAAAATTACAAAATAGCATAAACACATAAAAATTACAAAATAGTTTTTTTTTTTTTTTTTTCACAATTCAATAATAAGAAGTTAGAGTTCGTCTCTATGCTCCTTCGATAGTCTTTCAAAAATGAATATGAATTCTTCGTCAGGAAACGATCAAAAAATACGCGCAAAAAGAAACGAATGTTCTTGAAGAGTTCGCAAAAAACAAAAACACGCAATAAAGAGAAGATAAGTTAATGATGATCTTGTAGCTGGATCCTTCACGTGTTCCTCCTCGGTTGTAAACCTCAGGTTTTCCACCTGAGTGTCCGTTGCTCACTGAAAATTGGAGTATTATGCCAATTTAACAGTGAGTTTAAGGAGAGGGTGCAATCTCCTTTTCTCAATGGAAGGACACCGGAACAGGATTATTGTGCCTGTCTGGGCCTTTTAAGCCTTGTAATTCAGGAAAATGAAGTGGTTTTGGCAGACTTCTGCCCGGAAATGCAGATCCTCCTCCGCGCTGTGATGGCCCTCAGACACTCCTCGACCGCAGGTTGAGACTGTAGATTCTCCTGTATGCCCTGCAGCGTGCGCCGTGGCTCCTCAGCTGATGTGCACTGACTCCAATGGAACCACGTGTCTCCTTCTCTCTTGTAGACGGACAGCCTGAGATGTACTCTCCACGACTCGGTATGGTCTGGCGAAGCGAGGTTCAGACCACTTTCTTTTGATGACCATCAGGCGCACCCAGTCGATTCCCCGAACTGATCCCGAGCCTGGACGTTCCTGTGACGTCTGGTATTTTGTAAATTCTGCTGCCAGGACCTGTAACTCATTGAAGAAATCTTTATGAGATAAATGTGCAAGCTTACCTTTCCATCCTGGAATGCGGGTAGCAGGTCCTGGAAACATCCGTCCTGTCTGGAGCTCATATGGAGAGAACCCTGTTGATTGGTTAATGATTGATCCTACACTTTATGACAGCTTCACTGTCTTCCTTTTGTATTATAAATCTGCTACTTTGGAGTTGTATTTTATCAATCCTTTGACCCTCTTTTTATATAAGGCCTACATGAGAAATGAAAGTTTCCTATCATGTTAAACCCAAAACTTAACTGTATTTTAGAAGCAGTTCCATAACTGTTAATTTGTAAATTTCCAATTTAGACCAATTTAATTTCAATCATCATATTTTCTATTTTTTAAAACCTTAAAGAATGATCAGCCTGCTTTACATGAGTCACTAAATATCAAAAATGACCTACTTTATTCCAATCATATTTTAAATCCCAAAAATTTCAACCATTTTTACCTTTGATCCATTTATTCATTTGAAAACCTATTTATAAAATATTTAATTGAATAATGTATTACCCTTTTTATATTGTTTATCAATTATCAATGCCTTTTCAGTTTTGGAGAGAGATTCAATACAGCTAAATTTATTAAATGATGTAAATCTTTAGTTTAGACCTTCCTGGATGTCTTAGTTAAACAACTTATTTTAAAACATATGAATAGAGATACAACAATCCAATGATCACCTTCCTTAGTTTAAAAACACTATTTTATGTAAATTATTTGATAGTCAATATTTTGTTTAGTATATTCAATTTATACATTTTACTTATTTCATATCCAAATAGTTAGCTCATCTTTAATGCTGGTAATACACCATAAAACATTTAATGTATTTTGATTTAACTTCAATAACCTCTTTTTCCGAAAAGTAAATGCAGAGATCCAAACTAAAAATTTGCCTTTCAGATCAATTCCATTCATGTCCCCCTGTTTCTATAACAGAACAAATGTTCTGTCATAGAATACAATAAAAATCCTATACAACTCATTGAGATGAAATCCGCTATCACCACTAACTTTAGCCTCATGTAACACAGTTGGATGCAATTCAAACACGGTGTCCCAGATGCTGTTACAATCTGCACACCTCAAGCAAAGAATTTAATGTTTGATTAAATTTATGAAATCAACACAGAACTTGGTGTCATTTGCTCAGTAAGTCAGTCTATAGACACCCAATCCACTTTAACACCTTAATTTCAAATTCCATTTAAATTTAAATTTAGTTTTACTGAATGGTAGCCACTGTACTATGCAAATAAAAATTTAGATCATCTTCCTTAGTAGATGAAGCGTAACACACAATGCAATTCAGCTATAGTTAAAAAAAAATGTAATTGCAATAGTTAGTCCCTGCCCATTCTTTTCAGGCAGGAAGGGAAAAAGACACACTAGCATTTTGTGAGACAAACAGAGTGAATCATGGAGGAATGCAGTGTCGTAACAGTTGGTGCACACCAACCCCTAACTGCATCGTAAAACCTCTGACCCCAGGAGATGGGGTTGTCCTCAACACCTAGAATTACACTGCAGGGCTGCAGGACGTGAAGAAAAAAGGGCGCCTCAGTGCTATATCTAAAATAAGAAGAGAACAATGGCATCACACACTACAAAAATTTAAAGAAAAGAACTTATTCACCACTACCAAGTTGTGTTGGCACCCATTTCGTCTCCAACCTGCAGACTGAAGGGAACCCCAGGAGTGGGCCTTGGCGCCCAGGTCACATGATCAGAGGTGAGAATCCAGGATCAAACATGAGAACACACAACAGGACCACCGCTGAGCGACTTGCCATGCCCCAATTCTGTATCTGCTGAATCAGAACGTGTCTAGAGAAGCAGTCATTCCAGCAGTGCAGAAACATCTGGATACAGTCCCGCTTTGATGAACTTTGGTCAGCCTTTCGTGGTCGACAGAGCAGGACATAGAAACCAGCAGACCAGTCATCTACTGAAGCCCCCGTCCGGGTTTGTCTATGATCTTTGTGGTCCCGACTCACTGCTGATTTCCAGCCATAGAAGACTCCCCCAGATAACGCCTGAGTCCCTTTTGTTTTCAGCCAGGCATGAAAAGCAACAGTCAAAGGAGACATCTGTTGCCAGGTAACAGTTCGCCTTCACTGACCTTCGTAATCGCTCAACAGCGTTTGGCTTTCATACAGCAGTCCAGCAGAAGATGGGCACAGTTCAGCATCATCATGTCTTTGTTCAGCAACAACAGCGGCCTGATGCGGTAATCAAGAAGATCCCTTCAAATACATCTTCCCATGATCTCTGAGCTCAAAAGACCCTTCCCCCAAGATTGCCATCAAGTCAGAAGGAAGGAGAACTGCCAGAGAAAAAATAATACAAAGTAATTAAAAAGCAAAACTTATATTTGCCACATTTTGTTACTTTCACTACTATAAATAAAATTTATCTTGTGATGCCTCCTCCCGTGTGGCGCTAGATTTGTTGTTGTTATAGCACAAACGGCCAACTGCCCCAAATCCTGAACTGCAAAAAGAATAGATAGAAATTTGTTAAAATAGTCCACGATCGGATGTGCCAGAATTAAGAAAATAATGACACTTACTGTTCAAAATCAATAAACGTCAATACCTCGATGACATTCACTCTGCTTGTGCCAAATATCAACTACAAATTCTAAAATCACAACCTCACAAACTCATTAAAGAATTAGAACAAACTCTAGAATGTCCAAGTACTGATACTTATAAAAGTTGTGATGGAATTGCCCTTGGTCAAATAATTATGAATTGCATATTGTTCTACTACATACCAAACATCCTTATCATTGTCCCACGCTTCAAGACAAAGTCCTATTTCAAAATTTCAGAAATCCTTTACATTTTATCTGAATTTCATAGCAGTTTTAACCAAAATTTTCCTCAAAATTAACAATTTACACCCAACTGTATATAATCAAAGTCAGCAGTGATTCAGAAATCTATCAACAATTTTAAATGTAAATAGACATGGCATAGATGTTATTTGAAACCGTTCAATTTGAGATGATCAAATCTAATTTAGTAGAAGCTTCTATATCACATACACCATATTGTAGTAAAGCAGGAAGGCCATATGACTCTACATTAAAGAAATCCATAATTCACTATTGTTGAATCGAAAAAATCAAAATTATTGATTAACTAATTTACCATTAACCATATCCAAAAATTTACCAGGAATTAGGGTCTACTTCTGCTTCTCCCCCTGTTGATATAATAAAATTACCATTTTGAAAACAATTTGGAATCTATGTCACTTTTATATAATAATTTGCTGAAAAACCAAAATATCATAAGATGTTCCACCATTTCTCCAAATCTTCCATCTAGTATTCAAACTAGACGGAGATTATGTAAATTTCAAAGTTCCATCTGTAATGTCTTATCTTTATAACATCCCCCTGTGTTTTCTTATTTCCAAAAGAAAAACAATTTAGAGGTGGAAAAACAAAAATGGAAGAACTTACCCCCATTATGCTAAAATTTCAACATGTCCAATCAGTCACCCATATGAAATATAAACCAAGTTTATTTAGTTAGAATTTAGGTTAGTTTGTTAGTGTTGTTAGTCAAAGTGGATAACACAATTTCCTAATAACTACATCTATCTGCTTTAAGCCAAGGCTGAATTCTCGTTTCATATTAATTTCACTGCACAAGCAGAAGATTCAGCTTCAACCAGATTGTGACACCAAAATATGAAATCGTCATTACCTTAAAATTGTCCCTTAAAGCAGTAATAAAAACATATTTATGAAACAAAACCTTCAGTGTACCTAAATAGTTTAAAATAAGAAAAATATCACACAGCTACACACTAAACTGAGGTCATATTTACATAGAGCATCCTAAAACCCATCAAAGGCCATCAGCCTACACATTCACTCTCATTCACACTCAAGCAGACTCATCAACACCCCATTGTAAGAAAGATGCAGGATGTTACCCCAGATTTCAAACCAAAATTCATCCTGTAAAAGTCTTAAACACAAATATTATAACACCATGGTTGAAAAAAATAATAAAAAGACATTATTATCCAATAGTTCTAATATTGTTCAGTTTTGAGTGAACCTTTTTAAAAACTCCAAATTATACACACAACCGTATTTCATGATAGCCCACTGTTATTAAATGGCTACCTATACCCCCTGTAGGAAAACCCAAAAACCGTTCATGTGGTCATGTAATATGCGAAATGGGCTGCACACGAAGATCGTCCTACAAGAAACAAAGTCATTCATTAGCGTTTCAACATGTCCCACATTAACAGTGTAGAAAACACTGTTACGCAGAAAAACATCCATATGTTCTCATTTTTGTTCTCTTACAATCAGTGAGGGTGTTCCATCCTGTCAGGAAACCTAGAAATTTAAGTGATTGTCAATGTTACAGTATTATAATAAACAATTGGATCATTCCAGTGCTCAAGCCTGGAACTGATGCAACACATTTCACCCGCTGAGAAAGTAAAAACATCTGTAAATCTGTTATTTTGTACTTTTCATTTCAACACAAAACACAGTCCTAAAGCAATTCACATCAAAATCCAAGAATCCTGAAAGCGTGAGCTGGAAATAGCACAGAACTGAAGCACTCCCAAAATGCAAATAAGGGGGGTCAATCAGTCCCCCCGCTGTGAAACAAAACTTGCATCCAAAACGGAGACACCGCTGTCCCACAGAAGCACATTTTAACAGAAAGTTAGTAATACAACATCCAGCAAAAATATTTAACAATATTTCAGAACACAATCTTGAAACACAAATCACTTCCGCACAATCTCAGCACAATTCAGACACAGACAGACGAATAGACAGCAGCGCGTGGTGGGACATAGGCTACAGTATAACGGGGGAAGACAGACACACAGCCACAAACACAAAGAAACATACAAAACACAGAAACACAGACAACGTTGTAGTTCAGTCAAGAAAAGACAGAAAAAAAAGAAAAGAAAACGTCAGGAGCCGGCTAAAAGAATGTATGACGCATCTTTTAATTGTCCAATTTCAATTTTACAAATCCCTTTTATTCTCATTTCAACTTCTCAGTCCTACACTTCAGAGCTGGGTCAAGCTCGAGGCGAAAATAAGCCTCAATTTAGTTTATTCGATCACTCAATCCGCCCAGTGACAAAAGGTTTTTTCTTTTTCAGCTGGGGAGAGCGATTGAACCCGTATTAAATCAAATAATTTATTTTAGTCCTTTATACTATAAGCAACCCGCTTAAGGGTGCCAAAGAAAGGTGATCCAACCTGCTATTAGTCCTTTATTTTCCACGAGTGATACAACTCGGTCCAATTAACCTGATATTAGTCCTTTTCCATGAGTGATACAACTCGATCCAATTAACCCAAATAATTATAAGTCCACTGGAGATGAGTCGAAATCTCCGGCTGATACAAGCCAAAACTAACCAATACACAAATTTCCAAAATACTTTTTTAGAGGCCCAGGCATTGCTCCTCAGGGTAAAAAGAATATACATTTTTTAAAACCCAGCTTAAGTCAGAGTTAACGTAAAGGCTCTGTTTTGAACTAGCCACAGTTCCCTGTAATGTGTATTTATTCAAATCCTTAAACAACTGACTCTTTTAGAAGGGATTTTATCTACCTCTGCAGCATCTGAATTCTGTGAGGCCGCACACAGCAAATCAGCCCCGGTCCGACCACACGGCGCTTCAGACAACTAAAAAATAATCAAATACTGTCTTACCACACCGAAGCGTCGGGCCGAAACGGACCAAACAGCCGCGCGCCGAGACTCCAGAACCGGCACGAGCCCCCAATTGTAAAGGAAGAAAATATTCTAACATAGTTAACTTTGGAAAAAGATTGGCTTCTGATTCTTCCCTTCCCCAGGTCCACTCGGCGAGCTGCGTTTGGTAATAAAACCAACATTGCGTGTTGACGTCACAGAATTACAGAGTTTAATCCAATATAAGACAATGCATACACTTTAGAAATAAGACAATGCACAAACCTACACCAGAAACTGCAGAACAACAGAGACATACATTCCATTACCTGACATAGGAGGAAAGAAAGCAAAGAGTACAGAGACATCTTTGGAGAGTTGCAAGGGCAAATCTGATCTTTTTCTTCTATTTAGAAAGCTTTATCCTCTTGTATCTAATCCATTCAAAAAGGGGCTGGCCCTCGGTCCTCCAACCAAACGCCATCTCTGACACTGCTAGGGCTTCCCCTTATTTACTGCAAACATCTGGGGTCATTTGCTTCTTTGTTTTAACAAGAAAAGGCGGAAAGCTTGTCCTGGCATCTAGAATTCCTAAAGTCATAAAACACAAGATAAGCTCTCACAGACAGCTTGTGGAATGCGGGGGGCCTCACCATCCCTGGTTGTTTATTCTGGAAGACTTTTGACCTTCTGTAAACCAAGCAGAAATCTCTCCTGCAGGCTTAACTGTTATTCACCCCCCAGGAGATACTCATTTTAAGGCCTCCTGTGCTTTGAATACTTACCCATTAGTAGTTTTAAATCATTAACACAGCCTTGTTCAAAATTAAGAAATATGTTCAAGTGAGAGTGTTTACACATGCCATAAGATTAACTGTAATAAAGTCTAAAAAATAATCATTTTTCTTTAACACCTCCTCCTAAATAAGTGAAGGAAGGAGTATTTGGTGGACCAAATGTAGTCATTGTTTGCACAATGTGTTCTTGTTGCAAATAAATATTATTATTGCTGCCCATCTCCACCTTACATCTTTTCCAACCCAATACATTTAGAAGTTTAAGAAATATGAAAAGGAAATTATACCAATCTGGAATTCAAACTGACATCATTCAAATTGACATTTCCATGATTGTATCAGTGCTTTGAGGAATTTCCAGTAGCTCCTCTAAAAATTAACCTTAGGCTGCTGTAGCTCATCAATGTCACTGTAGTTAATTTTATCTTAAATTAGCAGCCAGTGAAAAATGATAACTCTCATCATCATCATGGCCATTATCATAAAGGCAGATTAATGGATATAGTGCAATGCAAAACCTTCTGCTTTTTACTTTTTCACTTCAATGTTTTTCACTGGGGTTTTATGTGTCAGACCAACACAAAGTCGCATGCAACTGTGAAAGAGAACTAAAATGAACCTATTTGCAAAAAAATAAAAAAAAAATAAAAACGGTGGCATGCAATTGTTTTAGCCTTTTAACTGTAATACCCATATCATTGAAATCTAGTGCAGTGAAAAGTGACCAAATATAGTTAATATGTGTAGATTTAATTCCAGAATAAATAGAAATTACTGTTTAAACAGTATCAAAATGACCAACAAACATAGGAATAGATTTTTGAAGAAGTTTCAAGTTGGGTTATGGTACAGGAGTAGGGATGTTTAAGATAGATTTAATCAGAGAAGCAGGAAATAGAGCCATGGTAACTGTGGGGAGCCACAGAGTTCTTTAACTCAGGTGGGAAATAGACATTTGTTAGTCATGAGTTCTGAAAAATCTGGACTTTATATAGATTGGCAAAAAAGTAGTTGTCAAAAGAAAGCCATAAAAAGTCTTGTTTGCTATGACCACTAACCATATTGTAGACACAGTAAACGTTCAAAAGTAGGCACTGTAGGCACTATAAAACAGTATAGTGGCAGCATCATACTGTGGGGAAGTGTCATCATTCATGGAGTTAGACTAGTCATATAAAAAAATGTTTTAGAGACAGGAACAATCTGGAGACTGGGTAAGGTCCTGCTAGATAATGTACATTACCCCCCAACCAGAGCTACAGAGGAACAGCCTAGGGGTCTTCAATTCAAGTCTTCAAGGGAATTGGAAAACCATGGTAAACATATTCATGTGGGAGATTGGCCCAGTAAAAGTTTAGTTTTCAAACCAGTTTGTAATTTGTGGCAGAATTTTAAAATTGTACCCATTTTAAATGAGCTCAAGCTGTTTTACTGAGAACGATATGTTGATAAGTGGTTCTGAAGAGCTGCATTAGGGAGGGTGTATACAAATGCATAGAATTTTTAGATTTCATCCTCAAAAGGTCTAAAAACCATGTATCTATTTACTTTCAATTGAAAAGTACTTTGTATTTATCTATTCCCATTAATCCCATTTAGGTATAGTTAAGTATGTATTAACAGTGATTTGTAGAAATTTGTAACACTAATAACTCATTGGTGGTTTAGGTGTAAAATAAATTAGAACAAAGTTAAACTCTGGGTAGAGAAAGGTTCCGGATTTATAGCTCAACTCTGATTTCTTTATATAGAAGTTGCTACCATAGAATTAATATTTTCTTTACATTCCTTCTTCGAAATTGATATGTTCCACCAGCAAAGTGAAAGGCCACATAGCAGTGAATGTGAAAAAAAGAGAGCCTGTGCACTTTATATTTAAACATAGAATTATCAGGCCAAAACAAATGTGCAACTGAGTAGTTTAATAGAAAAAACAATTGTTCGCTTATGCATAAAAATGACAGAATGAACAAAAAACGATGCAAAGCAGAAAAGGGATTTAAACACTTATTTAGTTTGAAGGGGACACCTGCTAGGAGAAGGACCTGTGATAACTACAATTAGGATTTCAGTGAAAATCCTCCTCTTAAAATGATGTAATATTACAATTTGTGCCCAAATATGTCCGCAAATAAGGTAGAAAATGATGATTCTGTAAACTAGCAGATTCTCAGCTACCTGAGAATCTGCTACATCATGTTTCAAAAACAAAATGCTTTCATGAGCTGCTGCTCTTTCAACACTTTGCACTGTTGGGAACACTTTACTGAATGCTGTACTCAATGAAAAAGCACCAAACATGCTGGGATTGGCATAGAACAGCTCACCTATTTCAGACCCTTTAGTTTGTAGTGTTTTTATTGAAAAAGACAGCATGCAGTTTTCAGTTTTTAATAGTAATAAAAGTGTTTTCAAGAAAACGCAACCAAATTAACTTTTATCATTAGAAGTTGTGGAGAGCCAGAGTAATTAAATGATACCTTACAGTTTTTGGTGCTATTGAGGGAGAAGACATACGGCAAAGGTTTCAAGGTCACAAATCAGTCGCAGGAACTTTGCATTGATGACTACAGCATCTATATAGACCACGCTATGCTTCTACAAATAAACCTGTGACAGGTTTAATATCTGGGAACTAAAACGAGACAGTATTTAACACTAAAGTGGACTCCAGGCACCAACTTTCAGAAACAATTAAAGTTAACAGCACCAGGTGTGGACCCATTTACAAACTCACACTGAAGTGTTAGAGGCATATGCAACAGTGTTGATTTGACTGGGGAGTTTGCTGTAAAAAAACTGTACTGACAGAGAAAAAAGAAGGTTGACAGAGACGGATGATCTTTTTTACGTCTGGATTGTTCAGCGCTGGTCTGGATTAGAAGCATTAGCAGTAATGGCCTGGTGTTGTCACAAGAGTGTACAGGATTATTATGAGGAGGCATGAGTGCTTCCTGTTGTCATCTCTGATCCTGTTTGCACTCCTCCTCCACATCATTTAGTTCACTTTTGTTTAGATTTGTGTAGATTCATGTTTCCTGGACTGGATCACAGCTTGCTGGATGTAAGGGAAGCACAGAGGCTGTCGACAACTGGTTCCAGTTTGTTATGGGGGCAAGAAAGCAGATGGATAAAGCCTGCGGGGGAGGAACAGTCTGATGGAGCTCCTTTGCCCCCTTTCATAGGTTGCGGCTGTTCACGGCGCTGCCATGACGGGCACCCAGGAGCCAGACCTGCACGAGCAGCATGAAGGACCCACACAGGAGGCAGAGGATGAGGAGGATGATGGTGAGAAGGTACGAGTGTCAGTTGAGGAAGAAGAGTTGGAGAACAAAGGAGAAGGAGGGGAGGAGAAGGAAAGGGAGGAGCTCCCGTACCCAACCCTAGCACCAGTAGTTCTGTTGGCTCTGACCCAAACCAGCCCTCCCCGCTCCTGGTGCCTTCGTGTTGTCTGCCACCCATATCCTTTACTACATGTTTGCAACTGCGATTCTTTTTTTTATAACTCCTGCGTCTCTGTTTCTGCTCTGTACTGTATCAGAACTGTTGTACGTGCAAGGTAACAAGCACAGCGATATTTATGTTCCCTTAAAACGCAGGAGAGGTTGGACGAAGGTCAGCGCCGTGCATATGTTTGTGTGTTTGCATATGGATGTCTGTTGGGTAGAGCTCAGGTATTTCCCTGGGCCCATTACTTGTAGAAAGACATGGCTAGCACTTTGGTCCTAATTGCAGGTTTCCATAGTGACAAGCCCTAATGAATCTGCAGGGTTACAGCTGCCTGTCAGTTGCATTGTTACTGGCCTCTATTTATAAGGCAGAAGGGGTTACAAACAGTGAAGAAGACCCACGTCACCTTCCAAACCTTACTTCCATCTTTATCGTCTCCCCTCCCCTTCTTTCTCGCCGTCTCTCAGTTCCTCCATCCAGTTCCACCCTAAAGGTGTTAGAGTGTTTCGGCGCAGTTATCAGCTCTGTGTGGTGTGTGTGTGTTTGTGTGTGATCAGCCAGGAATACTCTGAAGCGTGTATAAAACGTCAGCGCCACCTCAGGAATTTGTCGAGGCTGTCCAAATTGAATATTTTCCACAGCTTATGACTCCATGTGAGTTGGTGTGTGTGTGTCTATATCTTAGGTGTTTGTCATGGCATCTCTGTGGGTAGTTGCAGCAGTCAGCAGTTTGTGTTCTCCATAAATTTTTGGATAGATAATTGCTGAATAAATAAAATGTACACCAGGAGTAACATAGAAAAAGAAACGAATGCCATCATTAGCGTGGGTCGTGGAGACTCCGTGGGTTAGAAGCCCTCCTAACAATTAACGTAACTTCACAGAGGCAGAAAAGAATACAGTAAATAAACTGCACTTTTGCTAAATAAATATGCATTTTTTTTTGGCAATTTCGGCCCAATTTAGCTCTTTCTGATTGTGCCAATTCACAAGTTCACCTCAAGTTCACCTCAAGTCACCTCAAGACACAAAATAAACAAATATAATTTATATTTATAGACATGTAATCCAATTAGTCCAATGCAAACAATCCTAGCCAATTTCAAATTCAATTACGTTCAATTACAATGTTATCCAGCTATGTCTGCTATGTTATGTGGTAAGATTTAATTTTAGTAAGTTTTATTATTCAATCAAAAGTGGCCGATTTGCATCGTCATTGACTTACATTAATCCATTATATTTCTTATCCTATATGGCAGGGTGAAAAGTCCCTTTATGTAATATACCTCCAGAAGAACCAAATTAAGTTTAAGGGACTTTGTTCTCTTACCAGCAGGGGCAAAGGGGGTTGGCTATTCCAGCTCCTGAGTGCCGGTATCCTTCAAGTTTTAGATTCATCCTTGGTCCAACACACCTAAATCCAATGGTTGACTCACCTCTTCCGTATGTAGTCAATATCTCCCGAGTCCACTTCATCATCCAGTTACTTGATTCAGTTGTGTTGAACCATGGACACATTTAAGGGTTGAAGGATTCGACCACTCAGGGGGGTCATAAAACACAAAGTATAGGGTCACAAGATACTTTTTACAATCATTGTGCTGTGATCCCTGCGGTGTATGTACGGAAAAATATGAAAGAAAAACAGAAGTCTCATCGGAATTGCCTTTTTTGTACACCGAATTTTAAACACTGAATTTTTTTACACATTGAAATCCTTACACTAAATTTTTATCTGGTAAAAATTCACCTGCACAAAATTGGCCTGCAAAAAATTCACTTGCAAATGTGTTGACTTTTTGGTGAACTCAAGCCAAAGCAATCTACACTTGATGCAGTCGAGCAGCTTCTAGCCAATGAAATTAGCTCATTCGGTCACGTGACACAACAGTTGGGCATAGCTTTGTTCCCGGCTGAATGAAGCTGAATTAGTTTTTCTTTATAAATAGATATGATTACAAAACGTCAGGTAGCTACTAATAAACAGCCATTAGAGTTTTTCATCTGATCGGACTGGGAGAAATAACTAAGCCGATCACAGCTAGTGCGGCGCCCTTGTCTGCCAAGGCTTTTGGTTTGATCCGGAAGAAGTGGCCCGCGGCAACCTTTTTTTTTTTTCTGACCAAATGAGTTAATTTCATTGGCTAGAAGCTGCTAGACTGCATCGAGCGTAGATGCTTTGGCTTGAGTTCACAAAAAGGTCAACACAATTGTTGTAGAATTTTGTGCAGGTTCAATTTTTGCAAGAAAACTTTTTGCAAGTAAATTTTCACCAGATAAAAAAATCAGTGTCTAAAATTTAGTGTTAAAAATTCAGTGTTTAAAATATGGTGTACAAAAAAAGGCACATTCCAATGAGACTGTTTTTCTTCCATAAAAAAAATACATGATGAAATAAATAAATGTAATGTTTACTTATTTGCCTAAGACATCATTTGATATTAAATAAAAAATTGATTTATAAAGTGCCCAAGTGAATGATTAATTGCCCATTAACCATCTCAAATTGTTGAGTTAAATATTTAGATATTTAAAAGGAATTTATTTGAAGATGAATATAATTACTTAAGTCTTTATTAATAAATTGATACACAGTGAAATAACTATATGTACTTATTTTTGGGGTCAGAGGCTAAAATGTTTGGGGAGTCCCCTGTCTTGGAGCATCATAAAGTAAGTTTCCACAGTCATGATCTGCATGTCAGTTTTATATTTAGCGTAGTGCAATGTTTTCACATTAAAACGTGTTTTAAGAGGTTGTTCAGGTGTAAACTCTGAAAATTTGTATCATTTTACAAGTTTTGAAATAACATATTCTGGGATTTATTTTTGTTAGTCTATGTTGTAACTAAATAGGCTGGGCAATACCTGAGTCACATGTTTACAAAAAACCCCAAAGCAGAGAGACATTGACTGTACAGTACAAGCTTATAGTTAGGGTGGCTCAGGTTATCCTGGGCTATCTCTATAGTTATGTTGCTATAGGCTTAGACTTCTGGGGACCCATTTTCATCATTTTGCTTCATTCCATCTCTATTCTCCCATTCTGAAACATTACACTTAACCTGGTTCTGCTGGAGGTTTCTTTCTGTTAAAAGGGAGCTTTCCTTCTCAGGGTCGCTAAAAGCACGCTTGGTGTGAGGTATTGCCTTTGAGTCAATGCAATAAGCTGGTTTTAATTAGATAGAACACTTTTAACCAGTCAGTGGGTAGCACTGCTGCCTTGCAGCAAGTAGGTTCCAGGTTCAATTCCTGGCCGGGGATCTTTCTGCATGGAGTTTGCATGTTCTCCTTGAGCATGTGTTGGTTCTCTCTGGGTACTCCGGTTTCTTCACCTAGTCTAAAAACATGACTCTTAGGTTAACTGACTTCTCTAAATTCTCCTTAGGTGTGTGTGTGAATGTTTGTCTCAGTGTTGCCCTGCGGCCCCACCTCTCCCCCATTGACAGCTAGATATAGGCACCAGCACCCCTCGTGACCCTGCTTGGGATAACCGTGAGTGAAAATGGATGGATGGATGTATTGTGATTGTTGATTGATTTTTTGCATGTAATTTGTTGTCCTGATATCATGTAGCAACAAGTGAACATTCTGTCAAATTAGAGGTTTTTTGCGTCTAGAAAATTTTTTTAGCAAGTATGACATGGGGCTAATTACAAAAAAGCAGTACTTTTTGGTCACTAGTTTTTATATGAGGTCCAAAGAGGACCAACTCTGGACAAGGTCCAAAGCTCATCCAGCTTCCTGGGGAATGAAGGCTTCTCTGTGTGGTTTTAATCAAACAGCAAACAAACCATTTCGATCTTTGTTGAACAAGCTAATGCTAGATATGATACAAACAATCTCAGAAGACAAAAGTTACCAGAGTTTGTTATGTGTGTGTGTGAGGGGGCTGCAAAGCTGTCAGAGGCATAGCTGATAAATGTCCACAACTGAAGGCAACATCTGAGGGCAAGTGAGCAGCAGAACTGGATCACAGAGCAATGGAAGGAGGCCTGGTTTTCTTATCATATTCCAAGTTTCACTGATAAATGATACCTGCTTACCTTAAGAGAGCAAAAGGCTCAGAATGTGCAAAAAGGGATTAAGGGCAAGCAGTGGTGATGCCTTTGGAAATGTTTAGCTTAGAAGTCCTGCGCCTCTTGTTGATGTCACTTTGACATGTATCAACTACCTAAGCACTGCTGCACACTATGTTCACTTTCATAGAGACATTATTCCTTGAATGCTGTGGCCTTTTGCAGCAGGATAATTTTCCCTGCCACGAAGGAAACTGGTTTAGAAACTGTTTGGTGCACAGCTACACGAATAGAATGTTAAAGTTTCCTTTACCCTGGACTCACAAGTCCATTCCAAAAGGCTTCACCTCCCAATTTACAGCGATTTAAGTTTTGACCTCCCACATCTGGGTATCGTATACCCCAGCACACCTTCAGGACTTCACAATGCCTCAAAGACTCAGGCATTTTGGCAAGAAAAGGGAAGCCGACACAGAGTTTGGATTGTTGTCATAATGTTATGCCTGAACTATGTAAATGTGAAAATATGTAGCATAATCTTAACAGAAGTTCAGGATTTTGACTGTTTAAGTCAGAAACAGTCAGGTGGTTCTGCTTTGATGTTGTGGTACAGTTTCCAAAAACGTATCCATCACAAGCAAATGAGAACTCTGGAATAATACTGTGCCATGGCTTAATGATCATAGCACCCACAAAATGGGCTTACACCAGAGGCAACCAGACTCTTCCTTGTTTTTGTTGTTGTTGGTTTTTAGACACTCATCCAGGCGCCAGGATTCTGTTGGCAAGCACTAGAGCACACTGTAGTTGTAGCTTGGCTTATTCCAAGTAAGATGCAAACCAAAGACACACCCATCGTTCTCACTGGCCATTGGAGTCTCTTGTTTTGTGTAGGTTTTGTGCCATTTGATTGATGAACAAACAATGGAATTATTCAGAATATTTATTTGCTATGAAATTTGAACCTAGAAGAAAGCCACTTACCTTCAGAGCAAAGCTGCCTTTTCCCAGTTTGATTCCAGCCATTTCATAACATCACCATATCACACAAATTCTGGTGATCAGGCTCTTTTTCAGGAGGGCTGAACAACCTCTGAGACCTCTTGTAGCTGAAAAAAACAAGAACAAAGACATATTTACGATTTAGACACCAGCTAAAGAAGGAAAAATAGCTTTCACTGAGCAGAAGGTTCTAGAAGACACATTTTGCTTCAAATTTGAACAGAACATGGCATTTTGCCCCACATCTCCGCTTACTGATCAGAGATAGTGGGCGTGTTGTTTACTGGGCAGGTGCAGTGCAGTCAAGGAGCTTCCCAGGCAGTGGGAATGACAGTTCTATGTAGACCTGTTTCAGCCGCTTGTTCTTCCAGGACAGGGATGGGGAACAAAATTCATAAGGACTAATCAGAAATGCATGAATCAAGCAAAACACCACTTTGGGCATGATTTTGATGCAATAATAGGACTATTACATTGTCAAAAGCTCAAAAAAGTTGATTTTGCATGATTAGGTCTCGTTATTATTTGCTTTTTGGAAAAAGAACACAGTTAAATAAAATTTGTTTCAGCTTCCCATTAGGTGTGTATAACACTGATAATAATTATAATTTCTGCATAACAGAGGCACACTCTAATTACCTTTTCTACCAATTTTATAGCACTAGAATAATATGCTCAGTAAAAGTTTTTTGTACACATTTCTGTCTTTGAGGCATTCTGTACTGAGTTTGTTCTGCTGCACAGAGAGACTTTCCATTTTGTCCTGAACTGAACATTTCTTTGATGGCTGTGGAGGTGAGCAACTCTACTGTCATTGCTGTCAATTTTCTGCTGAGTGCCAGGCCAAGAAAACTCAGTGTAAGACATAATATGATCGACACTATGCACATGTACATGAAACCAAATGTCAGAATTTAAGCCCAGGGTGGCAGTTTTACAGGCTGTTTGCAGAGGATATTTGGTTTATTGACAATGGGGGAATCCATTCATATTTGAAAGAAATGTCTTGAGAGCTCAGATTCAGTGAATTACCTGAAAAGTTATTTTCACTTATACAGGTGTATTGTCACAAAGAAAAAAGGATTTATTCTTGGTAAAATGGCTGTTTTACTAGTCATTGTAACTATGATGGGTTTTTTTTTCAGTTTACCTCGAGGGAGAACAAATGTAGATAATTTAGTATACAGTATTATTTAAGGAGGTTGACAGAGTAGTGCTTGAAATTGTCGGTTTGAAGCAGGGGCTTTTATTTTGGTCAGAATCAACTCAGTCCATTGTGATATTTAACTTTGAGCTGTGGATGGTTTTAACAATTTCCTTTCATCCATTGATGATAATTTGGATCATATTGTGGAAAGTTCCATCACAAATGAGTGCTGTAACACAACTAAAATCTCCAACATGCATTAATAATTTTGGAAGGTAACTATGCCACTTCTGGAATGGCCTTAACCTCAAATGACTTTAAAAGGTAGGACTTATACATAAAAGGTCAGGTCCCCATTACAAACAAGCCATTTCAAGAAGAGGTGGAATATCCTACTAGAATTATGCATGAAGCTTCTTGATGGTTACATAAAGCATGCAGTTTTTATGCACTGCGTTAGGGGAGATTTAAGCAAACATTAGTGGAGGCTTATTTATATATGTAAGCCTGTGTGTATATTTACATCTATATAAGTTAAAGAAAATTCACATAAAATGCCCACTTTTGCACCCAATTCGTTAAAAAAAACTATAGTGCTGTGCTGTATTATTATTCTTGAGAAAAAAAGTACCACATGTCAAATGCATAAGAAAAAGCCCTCTAATTAATAGAATATTCATGCCAGTTATGCCAACCCCTCTAGAAAACATGTCATGAAAGCAAGGAACACATCTCCACAGCATCCTGCCGAGTTGTTACCATGGTCGCATCCCAGATCACTGTACTGGCACTGTGTCAGCAGTAACTTGCACACATTTTCACCATTATACAGTTAAACACAGCCACACACGCGAGGTGTAAATGTCCGCACATAAACAAGGGAATCTCCCCAGGAGAGCCCCTTCAGAGGAATCACCTGGTTGCCTGGAAACAGTGTAGCTCTGCCCCGTCGACCCGGTTACTTCCGCTTGTAGGTTTAATTCCCTCAGATGTTGCCCAGTTCTTTTTGTCTGAACAACCCAGTTGCTGCGAGGAGTCTTTTATCATGCTGTACAGAGTTCTTTGCTTTAAACCGTTTTCTGTCTGCGATTATATATTACTGTGAGTTATGTGCGATGATGGCTGGGGTTTTTTCAACACAGGCAATAATGCAACTAAGGCCTAGAATGGGGTGGTTCGTCACTGATTAAAGTCCTATTTCTCCTTCCCTACTCCTTTTGCTGTTTTTCATCCTCTTGGCAGACATTACATATTAATCACCTGCCTCCTCACTTCTTTTTCCACACTCGCAGCCATGTTGTACCCTGTTTGCAAAGTACTGTTTCTTTTCTCATCATAGCACACTGGTACCCACTTACCTTGCAACCGTGGAAAATATTTGTAAGGTTGTGACAGACCAAATTATTTCTTATTATTTCAACACAAAGGTTGTGATAAATACTAATAATAAACTTAATTGATCTAAAGTCTATGGTGACATCATGATGACCACAGACTCTAGAGAATCAACTATTTTAGACCACTTACAGGTCTTCAGTGTCATAGTTAACAGCCCTTTTTTTAATGGGGATCACTTGACCAATTGAAGAGTAGTATATATACCAACCAGAATCTGTCTTGGCTGTAAAAAATAAAATATGTGAAATACCACAGGATTTAGTGGTATACCCCAAGGCTTTGTTGTAGAACCATTTCTTGCTATATATGCAATAGGGGTATTAATTGGCAAGAACTTGTGCTTTACTGACTTCCAACATTTCCTGTTGAGAGGGTATACTATCTTTAACTTTGCAGTAAATTCCTTGTGTTTTGGTGTATTGATGTGTATATGTAGTACTCCTCACACTCCTTAAATGACACAAGAAAAAACCCTCTACATGTGCACACACAAAGGATTTAGGTGGGTTAGTAGCAGTTTCCACAGATTCACATTTACATCAAACATGACATAACTTCTAAAGCTTGGCATAAAAATTTGCTTTTTTTAACTTTAAGAGTGAGATAAGCTGAGTCAGTCATTTCTTTGGATATACCTTGGTTTTGATCACATGCTGACTTGAGTATGATCTAAAAAGCTTCCAATGTTGGGTAGAGCTATACAACTTTTTTTTCATTCATTTTTTGTGATGCTGCATTCACCATATTCAGAGTTCTTAATTGTGATCTTCCACAACTTTGGAGAAGCAGAAAAAAAACTGTCTGCTGTAATCAGTCAACCCTAAGACACAGCTTTAAAAAATAAATTTTGCTGCAGTTACAGCTGCTAAACACTGCCTGCGTGTTAAGGGTTCTTTATCAGTTGTCTGTTGAAGGAAAGCATACAGTATCTACATCATGATGCTGCTGCTGCCATGTTTTAGGATGGGAGTCCTGTGAATAAGTTGATTTGCAATGTTTCCCCCCACCTATTTTGGGTACAGACTGACCAGAGCCCTGCCTTCCACAGGTCTGCTGTTCCCACTTCCTGGCAGTGGCAAACATTTTTATTTTTTACTTTTATTTTTGAAGATAATTGGACTGTGTTGTAGCACAGATAATGAGGCGAAATATAAATGCTAACCAGACCTTTCAGATCGTTTTTTGTACTACAGTTTGTGTAAGTTACTAGAAATGTATTTATATAGAGCACTTCAAGATAAAAACCACAGTATTTCAACAAAAAGGGAGAAGATTGGGACAAAAAAATGAACCAAAAGCAGATTTAAAAAGATAAGCTTTTAGCTGGTCTGTAAGGGAAACCAAAGTAGCTTTCCCCTCAGAATGATGTGATATGTCATCTTTCAAACACCAATAAAAACCCATCCTGCGCCTCGTGATAGAATGGCTCTGTAAGTGGGTGACTGGGAAACAACCATGAATCCTAGTGGTTCCTACTCAAAGTAGGGTGAGCCGTCATTCCAGGCAATTAACGAGATTCCAGCCAGTGTTTCCATCGTTACCAGCTGTCACCGTCTCAGGGGGGTGGAGTCAAAAGACTTGACGACTTGTTCTGCCTGCCCAACTTCATGTCACATTCACACACACACACGAACACACACACACACACCCTGTACACGGAGGACTTTGAGCTTAACTAGGTTATATTTAATCAAATCTGTGTGTATGGGTGCCAAAGTGAGGATGTGAGGCTGGGCAGAGCATTAAACCAACACCCTCTCTATTCAACACGCGTCTTCATATATTTTCACTACATCATCAGCACCCCTTTCTACTAAGATTTCCACGTTATTGAGGTTAGAAATCGTATCAAGTGGCTTTACTCATTGTTTATGAATAATTCATAGTTTCATTATAGATCATAAGAGGTTAATTTAGAATTTGCTGCATGTTTCATGCTTAATTTATGCAACAGTTCATCCTTATTAGTAGGATGAACATGTTGACAGGAAAAATTACAGAAAGTTTCTAAAATAACTACATCATCTCGCTTCTAGTGAAAGTCCAAGTACGCCATTTCTTTGCTTCATGGGACACTTTGTGGTTTCCTACTTAAGTTTTAGGACCTTTATCTTTAACTTTGACAAATTGCTTTAGAGAGAATATTTTCCCCAAATCCAAAGAGTCAGAGTTTAAGAAATAATCATTTGATCATGATGATAATTTTCAATGTCACAACACTACAATGAGGCATTTACAGAAAGGGAGACAGAAGAGGCCTAACAGGATTCAAACTAGCTGTTACTAAATGTGATAATGAAAAATGGTCTGCCAATTTATATAGGTGTATATTAATTAGACTGATGAGACCTCCGTCTTTTTCCTTGCATAAAAAAGGATAGGACAACTAGTGGAGAAGATTAACATCCACTCCTTTGCACATGTATACAGGGGGCCCAACCTGCATATTAGAGTTAATTTTTGCTGGTAACACCATGAGTCTCATTACTGACATCAAGACAGTCTCTAGAACCAGTTTGCTTGGAAAAAGTCTACTCAGATCTCAAAATATACAATTCAGAAGCGTCTCACTCCATACTACTGACACACAAGCATCCAAAACGTATGGGAAAAACCTGCCAAACTTCACCTCACTCCACATTCCACCTGCTCCAGTGATAAAAAGATAGAGCTAACGTTTTCTCCAAAGGCAGAAAATGAGCAGATATAAACTGGGCACCACCATTACCACATTTAGGACAACTACTCTTCCATTTCTGCTCTCCTAGCAAAAGTAGTGTGCCTCATTTGAGTCAAATTGTTCCTGACCACTCTAAACCTGTTCTGACCCACTGCCCCCCAGGTCACGACTTACTCCATCCTCTCACCTCACATGACCGGCCACTTCAATTTCGAGGTCTCCAGTTACCAGAATCAACTCAAGTGATACCCCATGTGTAAGCAGTAGTGGTAGTGGCTTGTGAATGTGTCTTCACCTTGTGCTCACGGTTGAACGCAGCAATTTCACCAGGGACACAAGGCTTCAAACTGTTCTAAACGACCAAGTTGCTGAGATTAATATTGCTAACTTTCAAGGAAGAAAACCACCAACTGAAATGGTAATGCTTTCTTTTACAGTACATCAATAGCTATGTAATAACATGGTAATAACATAGCAAGTCACACTATATTTCTTGGCAACCACCTTCCAACGGCTTACAAAGTAAATTGTAACTTGTAATCAGGTAAGTAAAGCATTATAAAACTGAACTCAATTTACATATAAATCAGAGTTTAATTAAAGGTTTAGGAAAGATTTACGCAAATTTTTGAAAAGACCTGCCCTCTCCACTTTTGAAAAAAATGCACATGAACCACCTGCAGCCGCTCTTGAGAGGGAACGCCTATTAAATGCTTGTGAGAGCATGCACAAGCCCATTTCTCCTCACGCATGCTCTGTTTGCATCGCTCATACAAACTTGATTTCCAAAAGAAGATCTGCAATTTGTCCACTATGTCAGACTTACCACCGGTAAGTGAAAATGGGGACGAGTACGTAGGAAGAAGCATATCATCAGAATGAATGACAATTAGGTGGACAACTTTATTTGATGATCCACCCGCACAAAGAACATACTCCATTATACCTTTAAGAAGATTGGATTGCTGTGTTCTAGGTTTAGTTTTCTGTTATATGCCAAGTAATAAACTGCATTTTACTAGATAGTAACACATTAATTTATTGCTGTCAGTGAAATGACTGAGTTACCTGGTAATAGTGGTTTGAAATCTAAGAAGTCTGACTTTACCTTGTCTGCTTAAAATTTGAAGCACAGCACTTACCAAAATTCTCCATAAAGTTTTTTATCGTTACCTAGTAATATAGTGTATTTTGCTATATTATTACCTTGTTATTAGATGGTTGTTGATGTACTGTAAAAGAAAGTGCTACCTCTGAAATGAGTATCCATCTCTCTGGCAAACCTAACACCAGTCTGCTTACCAGTTTTCTCCAAGGCTCCAAACCTATGCTGGCAATATTTTGGCACCAACTCATAAGTTGTTAAAACAGATTCCTTTATAGAGCTACAAATCTTGCTTTCAGCCACTGACAGAGCAGAGTAAGCCTCCTGTGCTTTACCAGCCAACAAACACTGTAATAACAGTATGGCAGACTCGGGCTGGTAATCTGTGATACCAGCCATTTGCCCAGTGGGCCGGTCCTAATTTCAGTGTGCGAGGGCCGACCCTCCTTAAATCATACCGGCCCCAACACTTACTCTCCGACCACAGCACCTACCTGTAACAGTGAATAACTAAAAGGGGAACACCGTTTTTTTTACATTGGGCCCTTGATTTTATGGTATGTTCTGCTCACCCATATGAGTTTTGTGTCATTTGGAGCTGTTCTGAAAATATTCCGTTATATACATATCCAAGTAACGTCTTCCTATGGGCAACGACTTGAAGGCACAATCTGTTCATAATGTATTCTTTATGGTACGCCAGCATTCATAACATGTAGTCGAATCACTGTCCCCCACACATCCGCCCTTATATTTTTATATTTATATATATTTTTAAACAAAGCGGAGTGTGTATGACGTCATCCGTGCGCTGGACTGGAGTTGTGACAGGCAGCCTGGGCCACAGGCGGCTACGCTCTACCCCTTCTATTCATTCGGCTAGCTAATCTGAATCGTTCAATTCCATTTCGAGAGCGAGATCATCTGTGGTAGTAACACTAGACATCTTTCAGGCATGTGAGTAAAACTAGCAGCAGTTCAGCTGACAGGATGAAGGAATGGTAGCCGGCGCGTGCGGATGACGTCATACACGCGCCGCTTCATTTTTTAAAGATATAGGTATAAAAAATATAACCGCGGATGTCTGGGGTACAGTGATTCGCCTACATGTTATGAATGCTGGCGTACCATAAATGATAAATTATGAACAGTTTAGTTTGTGTCTTCAAGTCGTTGCCCATAGGAAGATGTAACTTGGATATAACCTAATGGAATATCTTCAGAACGGCTCCAAATGACAAAAATTTCATATGGATGACTAGAACATGATGTAATAATGTAAAATCAAGGGCCCAATGTAAAAAAAAACAAAAAACAGTGTTCCCCTTTAAGGAGCTCCAGAAGTAATACAAAGTTAACTACCTAAATGATGCATGCAGTATAGATGAAATACCCATATAGATGAAAAAATGCCAGGGCCAAAAATCGTTCCCAGTGTGAGACTGCAGAGTGGTCAATATCTGACCATCCCCTACTTTCAGCAATGCAATCAAAAATACAGAAAATGTATCCAGATCCTTCTCACAAAACTGAGGAACTAAACACAGGTTGCTGGCAACATCAAAACACTACGAAAGTCCACCAGCCAGAAGCATGGCTTCCACCACCCAAACCTTCAAATTGCAGTGACCCCACCTGTCAATCAACCCAAGAGGCTTGTCAGCAGCTGACCAATCAACGATCCTAAATTGAAACAGTCCTCCCCTGCAGGACCACATTTCAAAAAAGTTGCAAGCTTTTGCACAGAGAGGCATGGCGGAAATTGGAATTTTGTTTACAAAACATTTAGTAAAAGGCTAAATGTTGTCAGTAGGAGGCATACATTTCAGAGACATATTACCCTAATTATTTGGAGAATGGAACACAGTTATTTCAATTCTGAAGGCTTAAAAAGAAGTCTTGGAAAATGTAAACGTTGAACCAAAGCCTAGTGCCAAACAGCACAAGCAGCTAAACACAGCAGTTATAAACGGGAGCTACTGGTCGTCGTCTGTACAAAGGTAAAAAAAAAAAAAATCAGTTTTTTTTGTCATAATAACATTGATTGTGTGTGTTTAGCTTTGAATGTGGTTCAGGTTCAATTTTCAAAATGTATTATATTCACTTAATAACTCCTGTAACCCTAAAAAGCATAAGGCACAACTTCACTCACAGCTAACACAACAGTTTGTTATTATTCCCTGTCAATAATGTCCCTCAATGTAGATTTATCTGTTCCTTCTTTGAAATCACTTTAAGAACTTGATGCGAAAACATGTGCCTGTTTTCCTTCATGTTAGCTGATCAGGCAAAATGCTGTAATGCCTCAGGAAACGTGCTTCACAGTGGGGCCGTTAAAACTATTCTTAGTGTGTATGCGTTTGTTTTTACTGATTCTCATTTCCTTGTAGACAGTTGGTGTCACGTCACGTTCCAGCCTCTTTCTTCTCATCCAGCCTCTTATGTTCGATCTCAGCCTTCAGTCGAAGCAACTCCCACTGCTGTTCACTAGTTAAACTAACAGAAACAATGGTGTCAGAAATCTGACCCCAAGCCTGCAGTTTACAAGATTTGTTAACTCTTGATTTAGTCAGGCTTGCCTTGATAATTAATTGAATACTGTCAAGCTTCTACTCCGGTGACTAAATAAATAAAGTTCCACAAAAGTCATGGAAGAAACGACAAGGCTGAACACTAAATGATCAGTCATGTCAAAGGAAGACATAACTGGCTGGAAAGGAGCCTTTTAACACCTCAATCAGGTAAATCAGATTGGTGCCTTTTTCTCAGCAAAGCAAAAGAAAACAGGAAAACCAGTGGACTGTAGGGGTCGTCACAGTATGTTTAGGGTTGTTTTAATTCATCTGAAAACACACATTACAACTTTAGATTGTTCTGCATCTCATTAAGTTTGAAAACCTTATCTGCTGCTAGTCAACAGTGTTACACAGATCTTAGGAAGCTGTTTGTCCAACTGCTTGGTAAAAATTCCCAGAATGCTTTATGTTTCTCTAGGCTGCCACTTGGATTTGTCACGCTGTAACTTTAATTAAATCTAAGCTCAAAGCATAATGTTCTCGCCTCTGTGCTTGAATATCGGGATAGTGTTTGATATCATGTGACCTGTATGATTTTTATTGACAGCCTAACAGGCGCCTGCCCTTAGAGCTTAAAAAGCAGGACCCTGTTAGCATTAAGCTCTTTACAGCCCTGTAATATCGGTGGTTTTCTCTGTAACTGGGGTCCAACTGTCCTGTAGATCATTTGAAAGCTCCTCCTGTGTCCCTCTGATTCCTAAACTTTCTCATATTCACCCTATGAAACCAGACTGAGACAAGATCTTGCATGGAGACCAGTACTGAGTGTGATTGATCGTCATTTTCTATCTCTTTCAACAGCTGTCACTTTCTAATCAGGTTTCTTGCTGATGGTCTGGGAGCTAAATTCAAGATGTATGATCATGTCTTTAACAAATTCTGACACCAATTCTATTTTCTCCCTAGTGTTAAAATGGTTTCAAGGGAATAAAATAATGTTATGGACTGGTGTGATTTGTTTATTTTGTTGTTTATAGCAACTAGAACCCCATATAACTACAGCATATATTTAATTAAGTTCGGTTCCGCTCAATTTAGTTCAGTTTAGTTTATTTAAATAGCAACAAAACTAAATATATGTCATCTCAATTTGCTTTATAAAGTTAATTCATACAAGAAGAACAGCTAAATAGTTTTCTTTCAAATGAAACCCAGCAGATTGCCTGCAGTCATGGTCTTGTGGTTGTTCACTTCTGGAGGAGCATATAGCAACAGTGGACAGTGGCTTGTATTCTATAATTATACAGCAATCCCTTATTCAGAGCATGCATGCAGATACAGTGGAAAGGAAAACTCCATTTTAACAGGAGGTTAAGCCAGGTTCATTTACAGAACCTAATAGAAAAATCAAAAATCATCATCATGATTAATCCTGCATTGATCAAACTTTCCATGTAAGGTTATTGCATTGTAAAGATTTGTGATTTGCCCTGATCATCTTTTCTCCTTTTCTGGACTTTTTCCTTTCAGCCCAATACCTTAACATTTTCAAAGATGTTCTTTGTCTAGTTTGTTAAACAACTTCGGTCAGCAATGATGAAAATGATTAACTTGCGTTGTATTAGCACAAACAAGAGAGCTTGTTTTCCACTGCTCTAAATATAATGTGTTTAAAAAAAGCCACACTGAATTATTTGGATTGGTAGAAAATAGAAGCGTAGCTATACAGGATATTTGTTATGCCATCAGGATTAGGTGAAGAACTGCACAGTAACTAAATGAAAACACAGTCAAATTCTAGAGAGGAGACTTTCAAAGGCTTCCAGAAAGCCTGCTTAACAACTAATGACACTTTTAAAATATTGTAAGAACATTAAACTAAATATAAGAAATAAAGAATCGAGTGTACCTTAAGCTTTGGCACAGAATTAAAGATAAAGTTAGGCCTGTTGCTTAAACATGCAAACACTCTGCTTCTCATACTTTATGTGAGCTCAGCAAAGGATTCCCTTATAAGGTGAGCTATGCAGCAGAACTGTCTTCACTTTGATTAACGCACAATATGCACATAGTCTCACCAAAACAGTCTAGTTGAGTAGAATTTAATGCACCCAATTTAACCGAGAGTGCATGGAGATGCTGTAATTGTTTCTGCAACACCAGCATAACATTTTTCTCACTAAATTAACTGCAGTGTTCCGTGGTTAAAGAGTTTTTGTTTCTCAATGTGTTTTACAGCTTTGCTGGGAGATTTTTAAATAATCTAGGAATAACAATGAAGAAAAACACAATAGAATTATACTTTGTTTTCTAGACTCCAATGTCAACAATAGGGCAAGGAGCTGGTAATATGTTTCTGTGAAGTAAAAAAAACTAACTAAAAAGACCTTTTCTATTTCTTTTCTATATTCATTTTTTCCCCTTTTTTCATTATTTTTTTTTGGATTTTATGTGAGAGATCAGAAACAAACTACTACATATTTTTGTAATGGAAGTGAAATACTCCAATTTATTACACAATATCTAAGAGGTATATAGTCTAATACCTCTAAATAAATCCAGGGCTACCACCTACCCTTAGGGGTCACTGGTTAGTTGTGAATTTAACAAATCATCAGCATCCCCATTGTGACACTTAATTTGCATCAGCATAAAGATAATTCAATTCAATTCAGTTTATTTATATAGCGCCAAATTCACAACACATGTCATCTCAAGGCACTTCACAGTTCAACCAGATCATAAAGTCAAATTGATAAAGGCCATAGCTACACAATTTTGTGGTTTGAACCAAACACATTCATGTATTAGAATGGCCTAGTCAAAGTCCTTACCTGAATCCATGTCTTGTATCTTGTGTCTTCTATCAATTATGCTCTGCTTTGTTGTTCTATCACATACATTCCAAATGAAATACAAACAAAAGATATGTTTTTATATAATAAAATGTGAAAATGTGGTTTTGAAGTTTGAGAGGCTCCGTACGCACAAGGACCTTGATACCATAGAGCAGAGGTCTTCAGCAGGGGGTCCGCGACGCCCCCTAGGGGGTCGTGAAAGTTTTGGTTGATTAGACTTTTTTTTTATATTCCCTACTGCAATTTTTTTCCACTAATTGAAATGTCTTTAAATACACATTAACCTGAATTCAACACACTGTAGTAAACAGATAAATGGAGGCAGAAGTTGTCTTTCAGTCATCAATGCACACATTTAGCCACACACAGGAGCTCTTTCAAGCTGGGCACCATTTCTTTCACAACACCTGTCCCATCAACAAGGAATCAGAAATACTTTAATAATCCCAGGTCGAAATTACTTTTGTTGAATTACTCCATATGTAATAGAATGAGTATAGGACCAGTTTGATATAACTCAATTTCATACAATAGATATAATTAGAGGTTCCCCGCTCCATCTTGCCATCAGTTTGGGGGACCTTGGCCTGGAAAACGTTGAAGTCCCTGCCATAGAGTTTAAAGTGGTGTCAGTGTAAGCCTCTCATCTCTTCTAACTGGTCCGTCACGTTCTGCAAACTTCTCCTTTTCGATGGCCTTTCTGTCCCTTTGGATGGTCCTTTTATATTAATGAAGGTTTCACATGAAAACTGTCCCACATGCTGGTCTTGGCATGTGTATCCTGGCCAAGGGTAGGGGAGGATGCCAAAAAGATCAGGTTGATGTGATCTGATTTGATTTATAATGTCTGCCTGACCTTTATTACCTGTGTTGGCACTCAAGAAGATGGAGTTCAGGGGCAGCGGAGAGCCAGGAGAAAAATAGAGAAGACAAAGGCCACACAACATTTACAGTTGTTTACAATTAAAGATTATTTCCAAAGTTTTTTTTTAAATCCCTTTGTCCTTAAGTATTAGACCCTTTTTGTTCACTTCATTCCCCATGCCTCCCTCTTCTTCTTTCTTCTTCATCCCGCTCACACCTCTGTCAGTCAGCCTCCCATTCTCTCCGCCTTTCCATTTTTGCTGCTCATGTTAATTATTAAGTCTAGTTGTATTTTATCTGTTGGGGGGAGATTCAGGTTTCTGATAGTGATCAGAACCCTACCCAAGGGCGATAATATACAGCGATGCTAGGAGAAGACAAGGGGGGTACAGAGCGAAGGCTTTCTGGAGAGAAAAAGAGTGTGGATGGAGAAAGGAGATATGCTGGGAAGTCATACGGAATAAAGATAGGAAATTATGCAGCGCTATATAAAGGAAGAGAGAGAGACGGGGAGCAGGAGGAGCAAAGCGCTGCACAGTGAAAAAAATAATTGGGCCAAAGAGAAGAAAATGAGAGATGATAGAGACAAAGGTTGGGTGTAAGAAGAGATAATGGAAAAGAAATTGAGGGAGTTAAAAACAGGGAAAGGACGTTGGCTTTGTGTTTTCATTGTTGATGTCAAAAAACTCCCCTCTCATTCATCACTTACACCTTGACCCCTCTCGAGTCTGAGCTCAACCATGCGTTCATGCCCACGTGCGCTTTATGGAAGCCGCTGTGACATGTACAGATCTAGGCGGCATTAAAAAAGGGAACCCATCAGCTGTGAGGAGATCAGAGAGAGAGAGAGATGGAGGAAGCCGCCTCGGCCTCTCTATTGTCTGTTTGTGTTCTGTGTTTGGTTTGAGCGTGCATTAATTGTGTTGTGTTCCAGTCCAGACAGGATGCGAGCAGATCGTGAAACTCCGGAGTCAGTTCCCACGGTGAGATGGGGGTTCCCATGGCAACCGAAGCAAAGGGAGGACACTGGATTACCCTCGCTCCTTCCCTCTTTTCCATCTTTCCTCCAGTTTCTCTCTCTCAGTCAGTCTCTGTCTCAAGGGTGGTAGGGGATTGTACTCTCATTAATATTTTCTGCCCTTTAGGGAGCAAAGTGTCCGGGAAGGGGACTCTGTGGGTGTGTGTCTGCGTGTGTGCTCGCTTCGGGCTTTGTTATGCATGCGTCCTTGCTTCTTGAATACATTCCTGTCATCCATTCAGTCTGTCCTCACATCTGTATTTGTTCAATAGAAATCGAACACAATACATTTTCAACTTTCTACTCAGACTCTTTTCACTCTCAAACCTGACTGCCTTTCACTTGCGAGGCTCGCACTGTGCTCCACCAAATAACTGACTTCAAAGAATGCTTCCTCTTTCATTCATTTGATTTTGGGAAGAATTCAACATTTTATAAAGTTTTATATGAAACTATGTTCTCTGAGTAAAGCGTTACATTTACCATAAGAACTATACATCAGATAACGATGGGCAGTAAGCTTATCAGTTCAGAGCTTCTGATGTCTTTTTTTCCCCAAGTATTGACTAATAAGTAATCATAAAATAGTTGGTGTTCTTAAAAACAAAAGTTAGATGATAGTGATTGCTGTATCCATAAAAAACCTAAAATAATTGAACCTGTCTGACAACACAAAGTAACCTAACAGATCTTAAAAGCAACATATCTTCTTGAGCAAATGAATTACAAGAGCATATAACAAAAAGGATCCATGATCCATAAAACTAGAAAGGTTTGCTACTCATTTCTGAGGCTTTGTACTCTGGTGAACACCCATGTAAGAACTATAATCTAAGAACACAGAACCATAGTAGTCCTTTCCATTACTAGCCAGTCTAACAATATTACTTCAAGAGTACATTGAGAATTCACTCAGGAGGTCGTAATTAACCCAAAACATTGTCACTTGCTAAAGTCAATTTTAATGATTTCATTTAGGAAAGACAACAGTTCTCCTGTAAAACTTAATTGAATTCTAGCAACAGCTGGCTAGCTGTCAAAATTTCTCAAAATATAGTTTTTTAAATCCCTTGCAGTACTGAATGGAGGAAAACAATACCACCGGATCATCATGATGTATCTGGATGTTGTCCTAAAAATACATGATCCTAAACATACATCAGACAAGGCTGTGATAACAAAAGCCAGTACTGAAAACCTGAATGATCTATTACCTCAAATGTATTACAGTTGCCTTATGTTAGCTATTTAGAGCTGTGTGTAAACTTCTTATTGGATTGGAATACATTTTAACCAAAGTTTTAATTCTTATAAACGTTTTTTTTTTTTTTTCAGAGCAATATATGTCTGTCGTCCTAAAAAAAGGAAATGTAATGCAGTTTATAGTGCCAATAAGGGATTTGATATTATTAACGCAGTTTTCCTGGAGCTTCCTCTGGGTTACTGCATAAATTACCATTTTCTATAATTCTGAAAATTGACAGAAAAGAAAAAAAAACAAGACAGATAAAATATGCAGATGATTCCACAAAGGGCACGAAGGGTCACACAATGGTTTGATGAGTAGGAAAATTATGTGAATTATATGCTTTTGCCCTCACAACGGCTTGGGGCCAGATGTACAGTGGATATGCATGCAGAAAGATCCATCTGTGCAATTTTAGCCACACTCGACTGTCTCAAAATTTAAATCTCCCCTTCATGTTTGTTTGAAAATAAATGAATAGATAGGTATTATTACTTCCAAAATGGTAAATCCATCCACCCATTTTCTGTCACGCTTATCTCCAGCTGTCTACGGGTGAGAGGCAGGGTCCACCCTGCACAGGTCGCCAGTCCATCACAGAGACAAACAACCATTCACACACACACACCTAAGGAGAATTTAGATAAGCCAATTAACCCAATTTTTGGATTGTGGGAGGAAGCCAGGGTACCCAGAGAGAACCCACGCATGCTCAGGGAGAACATGCAAACTCCATGCAACCTTCTTGCTGCAAGACAGCAGTGCTACACACTGTTCCAATGAGAAGCCCCCTTAAAAAATTGTATATGTTCTTTATTGTAATACAAAAGTATAAAAGAACATGAACAAATCTGTACAAACGTGACAAACACGAACAGTCTTTTGTGTTGTTTGTTCACATAAACAGGATGGAAAGCGCAGGAACTTTGCAGAGAAGAAATTGCCTTACTATTGCCGTCTGAGTTGATTTCTATAAAGCTTGAGGGTGTGAAAGTGAAGAGGTTTCATTTACTGGTTACTACAGTAGTGAATTTATTGCAGACTGTTTAAAACGATTCTCTGCTGTTTTCCTAGTGTGTTCTGGAGTGTGTGGTTAGAGTTATCCGTGATGGATCACCGTTTTTTTCAGCATCTTTGTCCTCAGCACCATCTTTTAAGTGACCCGCCTCTAGCCAATTATGGAGACTTTCCTATCAGCTTTCAGTCTGCTGTTCTTGCTGAGTCCAAGGCTATTCCCAACGGAAAAAAAACAGTAGTGAAAAGCACTCTGGCGGCAACAAAATGTTTAATGTCTTAGACTTAGACAGTGTATACAAAACGAAATTTCATTCAGTACAGCTCTCAAGACATTTTAATTTCTCAAAGTGCAGCAGTGATAAAATGTAAGTATGGTAACTTGCTGCAGATGTTAAAGAATAGGAAATGTCCTTAGGAATTAAAGTTTGCTCATCCCCATCTCATATACAGCTTTGGTGTCCTATATCTCTCTTGCTCTCTATAGAGCAAGGAACATGGAGTTCTTCACCTCTACTACACCCTGTTCCTGGCTTTACAAAAGCTGTGCAGCAGTCTTTATTTCTATTGCAGGCGACTCCTTGCAGCCTTGTCTACAAAGTCTTTTTCATCACTGCTCTATTGTCTTCCTCCTTACAGACATTTTGTGCACATTATTTAAACACAGAATAGGTTCCTTGTTCTGCTCCTTTTGCACTAACACCTCAGACAGACCACAGCCCAACTGTGCACACTGTGACCTTTCAGTAGAAAAAACCCTGGAGATTTCCACAGTGTTTCCCCTCACTTTCCAACTACAGCAGATAGATGAATCCATCAACATTATCCAAGGTGGTCTGATAACAAACATTTTTCCTTTTGTACATTTACAATCCTAGCTTAAATGTGGACTCGTTACTATTTTTACTATCTGTGTTGATGCAGTTCTGCCTGTAACAAAGTGCTAAAGAAATGACGTCAGGAGCATGCTGGTCACTGGTTGACTAGGTAGTTGAGTTACCAGTTAAGCATACCTTTTAGACGATGTAAATGCATTTAAATTATTGTGTATATAATGACAACAGGAAACTAGCATCAAATAACATTAGCTTTATGCATCCTCTTGCTTCTGTGCTTCAGCTGGATACCAGACCATTGTATCCCTCTCTCTTGTTCTTACCCAACTGCCCCATCTTGCCAACTTCAGCCTTCTCTGCCTCTCTAGTATACAATTGGCTAAAGCTATAAACTGGGCAGAAGGTCTTTAATCATTGCCTTGGGCACATTTCGCTATAACAACACTGCCTAAATGGAAACCCATCCCTAGAGAGGAGTTAAGCCCACCACCCTCTGTGGCGTCTTTATCAAGTTATGTGAGGGAAACAGGTCATTCCAGACCTGGCCTGTAGTTACAGTTAGTCAGAGAAGGAAGAAAGTAAGCAAGGTTTGAAGGAAATGATGCAGAAAGGAAGTAGTAGAGGTTGGTGGAGGAGTAATTGTTGTGGCAAGTACATATAACCAATTTTACGATTAGCTTTTATCTCAGCTTTTTACCTTGAAAATGTACCAGGCTATAGAAGAGCTCTACAATGAAAAGAAGCAAATGTTCTCTGTTATTGAGCATGATTAGATTAATTTCTGAACAGTACTATAGTAATTGCAGAAGGTGATTTTACGTCCAGTGCTTACTCCACTGTTTCTTATTACCTAGCAGTCTATGTGATAAGTAACTGCAGATAGATCTCAGTCCATTTTAAACATAATCCTGCTATTATTTACATCAGATTGTCAAAGTGGGGTGGAGGAATGGTTGAGGACCCAAGTGAGTGACCCAAGAGATGAGGAGGCGGAGATTTGTTTTGCTGATTAATTGAAAAAGGCAACAGAAACAAAATCCAAGAACCAACATACAGGAAACCAAAAACCAAGAGACATCAGGGGAAGGCACACATGGGGAGCCAAGTAACTGAAGAGGAGGAGTATTTATGGGGGACAGAACAAAGAAGGGGCTAATCAGCTGAAATGGGGCTGGTGTGGATAGAAGTAACTAGAAGGGAACTAGGGGAAAGGAGAGAGGCACAAGGGGCAACAGAAAGTAACTAATAAAATGCAACACAGCTTAAATATAACACAGAATGGACAATAAACCAATGACCAACAAAACGGAATTACATAAATTGCTGGAATATATATATAAAAAAAAAAACTAAAAAAGAAGTCCAAAAGGGGAAAGACCATAACACCGATTCAGATTTCTCTGTGGTCCTCAAAAACTTTCATTACATTTTAAATTCCTTCTCATACAGTACAGCCTCCTCAGGCATCTTACCTACACAAGGTTCTTTTTTCACAATCTGTGAAGCAATTGCTACACTGCAACGAGCAATTTTAATGCAAACACAATCATTATTTTCATCAGCAGCAAAAGAGAAGCAGATAAATGCATCTTGTGTGTAAAGTGCAGCTTAGTGCAATATGCCATTATGGTCAATGATTTTAACCTTTGCTGGCAGTCAGTGTAGATACTTCAGTCTCAGGGCATCTTGCACACAAAAATCCATTTCGTTTTGTATTATTCATAGATTTTGAGCTTGTCACAGAAAGGCTTTACCCTCTAGAAAATGAATGTGTGGAAATCTTTTTGTCACTAGGTCAGATTAGCCAGTCCTCCTTAACCACCGTCCAAAACTTCATTTGACCTTTTCAGACACATTTTATTGTTTCCTGTGTGTATTAAATGTAACTTTGTTTAATGTAGGCATCATGCAGTTTTTTTGTTTTTAAATACAATTTAATTATTAAAAAAACATTATAAATCCAGTGAAACACTTCCTGGCTGCACCCTTTTCTACACCTGTTCCTCCTCCCTCATCCCTGCTACATGCAATGTGAGGGCCTTTCCCTTGACAGGTATCACATTAGTATGACAGTATCCTGAACAACTTCACTTGGCATCCCAGCAAGATGGAGCAAATAGGCAATTTAGGGTAGTACTCCCTGGTCCTCAGATCAAAGTCCTATTCCTCTGGGACTGAAGCACCTACCAGTTATGTACAAAGACCCTGTGTGTTGTATGGCATTTAAAGGTGTTAAAAGCATGGAAAGTTTTTCTTGTGCATTCTCATAGCAGTCTGGTAACTCTCATCCTCCATCATATAATGTAGGACGCAATGTTGTCTTGATGTATCCCAGCAGACCTCCTTAGGACCCTTGAGAACTAACCACAGTGTGGCTGATTTTTAAATTAGTAAGGTAGTTTTAATTTGCTATAGTCCAACTGATGATGTTTATATATGTAGAACCTTAAAACCATCCGAATGCTAGTGCAGTATTTTAAAGTTTAATAAAGGTCTTTCTACATATTTGCATAATTGTTGATATTGCAGGGAAATAAAGGTGAATTGTCTAGTTAAGGACTAAACTAGGATGGATTCACATGGTTTCCCTCCTCAATGGTTGGATATTAGGTTCCAACAGAACAGTGATCCAGTTCAAACAGGAAACTGGCTTTGGAATGAACAAGTTGCTCACAAATACTTCAAACCTACTAAAGAATGCAAGGTTTAAACTAAAGGGAAACAAAAGGTTTAACCCCTTGAACCCTATGGACCCACCGGCGGGTCCAGCTGCTACATGACCTCGTAATTTTACCAAACCCCCAGAATTGATGTAAAAAACATATTTGGCACAGTTTGGTGACATTTATGGATAAATGTGCCAAACTGGCCTCTCCGCCTAAGAAATTTCTCACTAAAATATCTGATTCATCTGATTGAGTCCAAATTTGGTATATTTTTACACAACATTTAGATTTGAAAGTCTGTACTACTTTTTTGTGCTATAAATAATATTTTGGTAGTGTTTTGCAATGTTTATTTCAAAGAAAATTTTGGGGAGGTTCAAAAAATGCAAAATATTTAGTATTTTGTCCCTAATATTTCAGGCAGGGTCAAAGCTACAATGGTGCTGACACCAGAAAACCATTCTATGACATCTTACCTTTACAGACGTACCAAAAGTTTCTTCTTAAATCTAATAGCTTTGAGGCTATAAGTTATTTACTTTTGTGTGTTTTTGTCAGGCAGAAATTTATTTATACCCCCTTAGGGTGTAAGAGGTTAAATGAACTTTACAAATTCTATTGAAAATATTTAGCAAATGTCCATCCATCCGTCCATCCATCCATCCTTTTTAGATGCATCCCAGCAAGAACTTAATCTTTTTAAGTATCGTTTTTTAAGAACTGTCAGTGGTCAAATTACTATAAGTGCTGTTTGAATTAAATACCTTTAACATGAATCATTCTTTCTTTATATCCATAGTTAACATTTACATTTCTAATTAAACTCTTAGAAAACACCCAATGAGAAATTTGGAAAACTCTGTTTTGACATGACAACTATCTAGAAATACCAAGTTTTAGAAAACCCACAATAGGTTTTATGTTGACTGTTTAAGAATAAGCAGAGTTGAATTTTGGATAGTACTGGTTTCAAATGAGTTGTTATTAGATAAAATGTATTGCCCACATTCATGTGTCTGGCGTTAATATAAACAAATATGTTAGCCTGCTGAAATGTTGCCATGGTGATGACCCTTAACTCTGCACCACATGGTTTGAGAGAGTGAGCATTCTGGCCATCCTGCTGAACTGTGTGACTCTGGGGATGTTTCAGCCTTGCGGCCACACCCCGAGCTTTCTGCAGGTAAAATACACCAACCTAAACAGCAGCCCACACATTAACATGCATTGAAATGAGAAACATATTATAAACATATTATAAAGCCCTGACTTTTATTCCTCTAATCATTTTACACTAATCCTCTATGTGCATGTGTTTATTTGTTTGTGTGTTTAGACCCTGGACGACGGTATCTTTGCTTTTTTTGCTGGGGAAATGGTGGTAAAGATGGTTGCTCTCGGGGTCATAGGTCAGAAAGGTTATCTAGGTGACACATGGAACAGATTGGACTTCTTCATTGTTATTGTGGGGTAAGTGCCTTCCAGACACAGACACACACACACACATTCATCTGACATTAACTGTGAGCCAAAAGTGTGTACGTATGTGCTTTGTGTATAGCTTAGACACTTGTTTAATGCCAGTTAAATGTCAAGCGTGTGTTCGTGTGAGCTGAGACGTACATGTTTGGGGATGTATGAGTGTGCGTGTGATAGCTTCATAGAATGACAATGTCATTACTCCGTCCTCAGAGGGAAACAGACCTCAGCGACTTGTACTTAAAAGGCTTGTATCCCAAAGAATGCATTCCCTATAGACTCCTAGAGTTTGCCAAGGTCAGACTGATCCAGATGCCAGTAACATTGGTGGCTTATCCCATCCGCTGCAGAATGCTGGAGTACTCACTGGACGGACACAATGTCAGCCTATCAGCTATCAGGACTGTTCGGGTTCTCCGCCCTCTACGAGCTATCAACAGAGTTCCCAGTAAGTTTGTTTCCTCCTTGTTTCTCTGGCATGTGGATTATTAACAATGCTTTGTTCAGTATAATTATTCCCTTTTCTGTTAAAGGGAAACAGTTTCTCTCTAGTCAACATTAACATGACCTTGGCCTTTTTTTAAAGGTTACAAATCATGATTTCTGTGCTTTTCCTTTTCCTTCATAAATACTTTCTGTTCAACTTTCAAGGTCCAAACTAAGCAAAGCAATTCTCTACTTAGAGTACCTTGTTTGTAACCAAAGTTTTTCTTTTGTATTTGAAGAAGATGTGCTGGAGAAAAAAGAGATAGGAAAATGTTTTCTGAAGGCCATTTTCACTAGTTGAAAGGAATTGAAAGGCCTTTAAAGTAGCTGCAATAAGCCACCCCCCTCAGTCACAGCATCTTTCACATGGGTGATAACCAAAGGTAGAAAATGGTCCTGGGAGTTTTTTTTTTGAAAAAAAGAGTTTACAAGAAAAGTAAAAAAATGCTAAATTGAAAAATATATAATTGAGGCTTGTCTTCACTTTATCCACAGATAAGAAAAATTGTGATAAGGAGATTTAAGGAGGCTCTTTTTGCTTCATTGGTTTCAACATTAAATCTGTTATGTGTTCAAGCTATTGTTGCCTGGAACAGGTATTGTTCTAAATTAACGTTTACTATCTAAAGCTACCTGTTTTTAGACTTATCGCAGGCAGATTTGTTGTATAAAAGTAGCTCTGGCTCTTCATATCTGTATTAAGAAATAGTTTAAGCCAAAGAACCTTTCCTAAATGAAGAATGCAATTACTCCTCTCATCAAGCAGTACTGTAACTTTTAGCCACTAGGGGGGGTAGGCCTATAACTCCCATTTTTTGCCTTAGAAACAACTAACTGGTGACACTGCACTGTCAAAAAATTGAAGTCAACTACTTTGTCTTGGAATCTAATAGGAGATCACTTTTGCCTAGCAGACGTAGAAGTCATAGAGTTACTTTTAAAGACAATTGTAATTGTTACTTGTAAAGACATAGTCCCATTATATGCCTACAAAAAAAAGAAAAAGGCCAAAAACTATTTGATCATCATAGAATAAAATTATACATATCAACCATCCACCCTGATAGTGCCTCAGCTCGGCATGGTTGAAGACCAACCAGTTTTAATCCAATAAACTGATCTACAGAAAATCTAAGTTCCCATTAATCCTCACCAGAGCCTCCTATCAGAACATACAGTGGGTACGGAAAGTATTGAGACCCATTTAGATTGATCACTCTTTGTTTCATTGCAGGAATTTGCTAAAATCAAAAAAGTTATTTTTATGTCTCATTGATATACACTCAGCACCCCATTTTGACAGAAAAAAAATGAAATTTTGAATTTTTTGCAAATTTATAAAAAAAAAAGAAAAACAGAAAAATGAAAAATTGTAATAAAATTTCAGACCCTTTTCTGTGACACTCATAGGCTACGTTCACACTGCAGGCCTTGAAGCTCAATTCTGATTTTTTTGTGAAATCTGATTTTTTTGTGTTGCCATTCACATTTCCAATTATATGCAACTCCCGCGTGAACTGCAGTCACACAATGCAAGTGTCCCGCATGCGCAGTAGAGGACGCAATGACGTCACAGGCCAGCTTGCTCCTTTTTTCCAGAAGTAAACATGGATGGTAGTGCCGGCGCGCATCTAGCGGTCTTTTCCAACCATAAAAACACAATCTTTTCAATATGTACAGGTGCTGGTCATAAAATTAGAATATCATGAAAAAGTAGATTGATTTCAGTAATTCCATTTAAAAAGTGAAACTTGTATATTATATTCATACATTACATACAAACTCATATATTTCAGATGTTTATTTGGTTTAATTTTGATGATTACAAATGACAACAAATAAAAATCTCAAATTCATCATATCAGAAAATTAGAATATTACTGAAGACCAATAAAAACAAAGGATTTATAGAAATGTTGGCCAACTGAAAAGTATGAACATGAAAAGTATGAGCATGTACAGCACTCAGTATTTAGTTGGGCCTCCTTTGGCCTGTATTACTGCAGCAATGCGGCGTGGCATGGAGTCGATCAGTCTGTGGCACTGCTCAGGTGTTATGATAGCCCAGGTTGCTCTAATAGTGGCTTTTAGCTCTTCTGAATTGTTGGGTCTGGTGTATTGCATCTTCTTCTTCACAATACCCCATAGATTTTCTATGGGGTTAAGGTCAGGAGAGTTTGCTGGCCAATTAAGAACAGGGATACCATGGTCCTTCAACCAGGTACTGGTAGCTTTGGCACTGTGTGCAGGTGCCAAGTCCTGTTGGAAAATGAAATCTGCATCTCCAAAAAGTTGGTCAGCTGCAGGAAGCATGAAGTGCTCTAAAACTTCCTGGTATGTGGCTGCGTTGACCCTGGACCTCAGAAAACACAATGGACCAACACCAGCAGATGACATGGCACCCCAAACCATCACTGACTGTGGAAACTTTACACTGGACTTCAAGCAACGTGGATGAAGTGCCTCTCTTCTTTTCCTCCAGACTCTGGGACCTTGATTTCCAAAGGAAATGCAAAATTTACTTTCATCAGAGAACATGACTTTGGACCACTCACCAGCAGTCCAGTCCTGTTTCTCTTTAGCCCAGGCAAGACGCTTCTGACGCTGTCTGTGGTTCAAGAGTGGCTTGACACAAGGAATGCGACAGCAGAAACCCATGTCTTTCATACGTCTGTGTGTGGTGGTTCTTGAAGCACTCACTCCAGCTGCAGTCCACTCTTTGTGAATCTCCCCCACATTTTTGAATGGGTTTTGTTTCACAATCCTCTCCAGGGTGCGGTTATCTCTCTTGCTTGTACACTTTTTTCGACCGCATCTTTTCCTTCCCTTCGCCTCTCTATTAATGTGCTTGGACACTGAGCTCTGTGAACAGCCAGCCTCTTTAGCGATGACCTTTTGTGTCTTGCCCTCCTTGTGCAAGGTGTCGATGGTCGTCTTTTGGACAACTGTCAAGTCAGCAGTCTTCCCCATGATTGTGTAGCCTATAGAACTAGACTGAAAGACCATTTAAAGGCTTTTGCAGGTGGTTTGAGTTAATTAGCTGATTAGAGTGTGGCACCAGGGGCCATCAATTTTGAACCTTTTCACAATATTCTAATTTTCTGATATGATGAATTTGAGATTTTCATTTGTTGTCATTTGTAATCATCAAAATTAAACCAAATAAACATCTGAAATATATGAGTTTGTATGTAATGTATGAATATAATATACAAGTTTCACTTTTTAAATGGAATTACTGAAATCAATCTACTTTTTCATGATATTCTAATTTTATGACCAGCACCTGTATAAACATAAATACTGCTCTCTGCATCATCATCTGCCATGGTTGTTGTTTTTCTTGCTGCTTCTGCGTAGCAAGACACAGAATAGTGACCTTTGTCGGGTATTAATGACGTTCAGGTCGGATGAATCCAACCTGGCCATTTAGACACAGGACACATTTGAAAAGATCAGATTCGTATTGGATTCAGGACCACATAGCCAAGTGGCCTGGGTCGCATTGGAAAAAATCGGATCTGTGTTGTTCAGACAGCCATGAAAAGATCAGATCCAGGGCGCATATGGGCAAAAAAAAATCGGATTTGGGTCACTTCAGGCTGCGGTGTGAACGTAGCCATATTTAACTCACATCCTGTCAATTTCTTCAGATCCTCCTTGAGTTCTGCCCCTTCATTGGAGTTCAGCTGTGTTTATTTAAACTGATTGGACTTGATTAGCAAAGGCACACTCCTGCCTATATAAGACCTTACAGCTCACAGTGCATGTCAGAGCAAACGAGAATCATGAGGTTGAAGGAACTGCCCAAGGAGCTCAGAAACAGAATTGAAGCACAGATCTGGCCAAGGTTACAAAAGAATTTCTGAAGCTCTCAAGATTCCTAAAAGCACATTGGTCTCCATTATCCTTAAATGGAAGAAGTTTGGGACGAGCAGAACTCTTCCTAGACCTAGCAGTCCAGCCAAACCAACACATTTTGGGAGAGGAGCCTTGGTGAGAGAGGTAAAGAAGAATCCAAAGATCGATGTGACTGAGCTTCAGAGATGCATTATGGAGATGGGAGAAAGTTTCTCAACTAACCCTAACCCGACTGGTGGAGACCAGTCGGGCCTTTATGGTAGTGTGGGCCGACGGAACCCTCTCCTCAGTTCAAGAAATATGACAGCCCACATAGAGTTTGCCAAAAAAACAAACAAACATTTGAAGCACTCCCAGACTATGAGAAAGAAGATTCTCTGGTCTGATGAGACCAAGATTGAATTTGCCGTTAATTCTAAGTGGCATGTGTGGAGAAAACCAGGCACTGCGCATCACCTGCCCTATTCTATTCTAACATTCAAACATAGTGGTGGCAGCATCATACTATGGGGATGTTTTTGAGCTGCAGGTACAGGACAACTGGTTGCAATTGAAGAAAAGATGAACTGTTTGTCTTCATTATTTTCAAATTTCTCTTGGAAGTGCTACTTTGGTTAGCACTCCCTTCTTTGTTTTTCCCTCTGTGCACATGCTCAGTATAGTACCTCTATTGGTATCTTAAATATACACAAACTACTTTTTTTTACTAACAAACTAAGCAAAAACAAACTACCAAGAACAGTTTTTGGCTGGACAAGTTATTGAACTGATTGCAGTCCGTGTTTAACTGGCTGAAGACCCAACTGAAGGCAACAAGCCCAGAAAAAAGAAAGGAAAGTAGATGGCGGCAGAATATGCTTGGCAGGAAAACAGTAGCAGAGATACCAACAGTCTGCTTCTGATGTCTTTACGTTGCAGACTCTTGAAAGACACTGAGTAAAAAAATTGTGAATTAGAGCTTGGTAGCCAGACCTAAGTTCATAAAAACATTCAGGTGTTGTTACCAGACCATGCAAGGAACTACCTGCTGCTTCTCCACTGCTGATCTGAGGTAAAATCGCCCTTTACTGAAAGTCAGCCAAGGAAAAAAATGCATCAAACGTCCTTGCAATACGTGACTATGCTGTAAAAAATACTTAATTTCTTTAACCGGAAACAGAAGAGATGTATCTGTTAGCAACTGCTGCCCTCGTTGTGATGGATGCATGGGCAAATAAATCAAAGCACTGTGAGCAAAGTCAGTTAAATAATTGTGATGCTTGTGTCGTTCTCTGCAGGCCAGTTCATAAACGTTCCAAACCAACTTAATTTTTTTCTTTACTGCACCCATTGACCTTCGCACAGCTCAGTCACATATCTTGTAAAATGTGAGAGTGTGTAAACTCAAAGGGCCAAAGAAGTATTTTGTTCGACAAGTAGGACAGTGGATTAATAATTATTAGTGTTTTGGGTTCTACTGAACTTGAAAAGATCTATGCTTGTGTTTTGCATGAAGTTATCAAGGTTTCAACAATATAACCTGGCTTTATGCAGAGGTATTAACATTATGATTGGAAAGATAACATTTCTTATATTGTTTACATTTACCCATTTTCTAGAGATAATTGATAACATTCTGGTTTGGATTTTATTCTAATAAGAAAGCTTATTCTTTAATAGAGGAAAATGGAGTGGCATTCTGTACCTTTATGTAGACTATAGTACCCAGCTGACTGACAGGGAAACAGGTGGGGAAGGGGTAGTAACCTTACGCTATTTTCAATCTAAATGAAGAGGCTTTGCAGGAACCAGTTTGAAATCAATTTGATGTGTTTTGTTATCTAAATCTTGTGTCCTGGTTTTGATGTTTTGTGTCTTTTTCAGGTATGCGCATCCTGGTGACCCTCCTCCTGGACACGCTTCCAATGTTGGGCAATGTGTTGGCGCTCTGCTTCTTTGTTTTCTTCATCTTTGGCATCGTGGGTGTTCAGCTGTGGGCGGGGCTACTGAGGAACCGCTGTTTCATGGGAGACGATTTCAGAATGTGAGTTTGTAGAAAAGCCAGGCACAAGTAACACCAATCAATGTGCTTTCTCGTTACATTCAATTCTTTGTCAGCAAATTGCAGGAAAGGCTCTTCCACCATGCTATTATTTCAGAGTTGATACCACTGACAGTTTGATCCTGTTTGTGTTCTAATCAGTTCTGCCTGGCCAGTAAATCTATAGATGTTTTCTACTTTTAAAGCAGTGTAAAGCAGTAGGAAGGCTAAATCAGGCTAATGGGGGTAAAACTGTATCTGTTTCTGTTTAGTCAGAGTTTGAGTCTCAGTTGCTGTTCATAATGTGAATTACGCTTTCATTGTTCGTCCTTCAGCCTACGTTTAATAACTGTCTGACTGATTTCTTTACGCCATTACTCTCAATGGTGGGACCACTCTTGAGTTCACATAGCATCAGTTCAGCATCATTTTTGCATTTGAATTCCCTGCTCCTCATCTGACGAGACCTATAAAATCCCTCACGGAGCTGTTTTGCTGGAATTCTGCTGTCTCTGCACCTCAAGAACAACTTTATGTCACAAATTGACTCTAAGAAATATAACAAATAGTGAGGCCATGCAGTACATTTCACATATTTTGACTCTAAAAGGAGACAAAACAGCCATTCAATTTGGGGAATCAGTGGCAGTTCCTAACTGCTTCTATTAACTAACTGTTAAGAGGTTTTTTTGGTAGAACAAGTTTATTTTTGAAGCCCATTCTTACATAATCTTAATTTCATTGGATTGTCACAATGCAAGGGGAGTGTTTATCAACATAAATCCTATGATGTATTATTTTTATTGTCACCACTTTTTACCCTGAATTATCTTTGCATTAAACCTATCCAGGCACTTTGTGCTCTTTTGGGGTTTAGGAGTACAGGTGCTGGTCATAAAATTAGAATATCATGAAAAAGTAGATTGATTTCAGTAATTCCATTTAAAAAGTGAAACTTGTATATTATATTCATACATTACATACAAACTCATATATTTCAGATGTTTATTTTGTTTAATTTTGATGATTACAAATGACAACAAATGAAAATCTCAAATTCATCATATCAGAAAATTAGAATATTACTGAAGACCAATAAAAACAAAGGATTTATAGAAATGTTGGCCAACTGAAAAGTATGAACATGAAAAGTATGAGCATGTACAGCACTCAGTATTTAGTTGGGCCTCCTTTGGCCTGTATTACTGCAGCAATGCGGCGTGGCATGGAGTCGATCAGTCTGTGGCACTGCTCAGGTGTTATGATAGCCCAGGTTGCTCTAATAGTGGCTTTTAGCTCTTCTGAATTGTTGGGTCTGGTGTATTGCATCTTCTTCTTCACAATACCCCATAGATTTTCTATGGGGTTAAGGTCAGGAGAGTTTGCTGGCCAATTAAGAACAGGGATACCATGGTCCTTCAACCAGGTACTGGTAGCTTTGGCACTGTGTGCAGGTGCCAAGTCCTGTTGGAAAATGAAATCTGCATCTCCAAAAAGTTGGTCAGCTGCAGGAAGCATGAAGTGCTCTAAAACTTCCTGGTATGTGGCTGCGTTGACCCTGGACCTCAGAAAACACAATGGACCAACACCAGCAGATGACATGGCACCCCAAACCATCACTGACTGTGGAAACTTTACACTGGACTTCAAGCAACGTGGATGAAGTGCCTCTCTTCTTTTCCTCCAGACTCTGGGACCTTGATTTCCAAAGGAAATGCAAAATTTACTTTCATCAGAGAACATGACTTTGGACCACTCACCAGCAGTCCAGTCCTGTTTCTCTTTAGACGCTTCTGACGCTGTCTGTGGTTCAAGAGTGGCTTGACACAAGGAATGCGACAGCAGAAACCCATGTCTTTCATACGTCTGTGTGTGGTGGTTCTTGAAGCACTCACTCCAGCTGCAGTCCACTCTTTGTGAATCTCCCCCACATTTTTGAAGGGGTTTTGTTTCACAATCCTCTCCAGGGTGCGGTTATCTCTCTTGCTTGTACACTTTTTTCGACCACATCTTTTCCTTCCCTTCGCCTCTCTATTAATGTGCTTGGACACTGAGCTCTGTGAACAGCCAGCCTCTTTAGCGATGACCTTTTGTGTCTTGCCCTCCTTGTGCAAGGTGTCGATGGTCGTCTTTTGGACAACTGTCAAGTCAGCAGTCTTCCCCATGATTGTGTAGCCTATAGAACTAGACTGAAAGACCATTTAAAGGCTTTTGCAGGTGGTTTGAGTTAATTAGCTGATTAGAGTGTGGCACCAGGGGCCATCAATTTTGAACCTTTTCACAATATTCTAATTTTCTGATATGATGAATTTGAGATTTTCATTTGTTGTCATTTGTAATCATCAAAATTAAACAAAATAAACATCTGAAATATATGAGTTTGTATGTAATGTATGAATATAATATACAAGTTTCACTTTTTAAATGGAATTACTGAAATCAATCTACTTTTTCATGATATTCTAATTTTATGACCAGCACCTGTAGAAGTACCATAAGATCACGGAACAAGGAATAGTAGGTTCATCAGAAAGAGAGATGTCTACAAAAAGATGAATTCATAATTTTAACAATTCTGCAATAACTGTAGAGTTAAAATAATCTGTATATTGCAATTTGTCATGCTTGTTTAGTTCTACATTACTCCTTTTACCAAAATAAACCGCGGGAATTGAATTGTTTATGAGGAGTAAAAAGAGTCTGAGCAATTTGAATATTTCATGTTTTGAAATATTTGAAACTTGATCAAATCCAGAGCCAACTGACTCAAAACTATGAAATAGCCCTTTAGCAATCCTCCAACATGAAAACTGTGCTATTGCACTGATAACTCAGCATGTTCCAACTTGTATTGTTCTGTCCTGAAGTAAGATGAGTAACTGAGGAGATATAAAACATGAGGCCCACTGCAGTTTAATTGTTGTTGACCTCCAGCTTGAAAAAAAACCTGTTATATGCTGTTCTTTTGAAAGAGCCTATTGCCTTGTTGCCAACGTCAGTGCTTAAGGTGGTTGAAACTGAAAATATCTGGTGTTAAACACTGGCAAACCTGAGATATGAACATTTATGTTGCATGCGTGCAGTGAAGATATTAAATGTGCAAGCAGTAAAACGGTTTATTGCCTGGCTGTCTGCTGAGAGGGAGAAACGCACAGGATTGATTTTATGACCTGCGAGGACCCCAATGATCGACACTGGTATAGATGCAATTAACAAGAACAAACCACAAGACAGCAGCGTGACGAGATATCACTTATGAAAATATCAAAAATCAAGGTAAAGAAATGCACACGAGTATTTTCCTAATGTATGTTTAAAGGCAATAATATATTTTAATGCATCCTAGCTGAATATTTCACTCTGACTCTAAAATCAGGAACAGTATTGAACATAAAACACAGGAAACTCATTACATGTGTATCTCCAATGCTTCACCCCGGAAGCAACAGCCTTGAGCTGAATTGATCAGAACTTTCCCTACAGAGTCTTTTCCCCTGTTTGTTCTCACACATAGCAGCTATAGTGCTGTTGCACTGTTTCTTGTATATTTGCACAATGACCTTTACCTTTTTGCTCAAAGCTTTTTGTTCTCCTTACATTTATTGCTAGTGTTGCAATTTGGATGTGTTTGCTTTTTCATGAACGCAAAATGACCTTCCCTAATAAGAAGAGGCAAAGCATTACTCCTTTGTGAACCCCTTTCTCCACCAATGATTTATTGCTTCTCTATCTTTTCCCAGCAACCTCCCTTTTTTAATTCCATTCCCTTCATCCATATTTCCCTCCCTCTGTGTTTATGCTCATTTCTTCAGTCTCCACCCCTGTGTGCTTCATACCGTCTGTTTATTCTAGTCAAAACAAATTCCTTTCCTGGAATTCAATAAGCTGTTGAAATTATTTATTAACCAAACATGATTCGGATATCAATAAATCATTTTTTTTCAAATAGCGTTTTTAATGTTCAATTCCAAAATTGAAAGATCTAATTTCTTAACCGATACAACTAAAAACAAATTGAACATCATTTTGTTAAAAAGGCATTAAAGTAGCATCTAAATATTGATAGAATCCTAGGATTTAAAAATCCAAAGATCACTGTGACTGACACCCCTTGATTTTATTTACATTTTATCGTGTCACAACCACTCTGCACTATTCGCATGTTTACTGAATAAAACAATGAAAATATGTAATGAATGTAAAGTAAAAATAAAATGACATCTTTCCAAAGATTGTCTTATAAATCAAATCTAAAAAGTGTAGTCTGCATGTTTTCCACACTTATTTATTCTGTTACCACCAAACAAATAAAATCCAATGCAATCAATTTCCTTTAGTAGTCACACCATTAATAAATACAGCCCCCTTCTGTTTAATTTAATCTCAGAATACAGTGCCTGACAAAATGATTCATACCAGCTTTACATTTTTATAATTTGTCAGATTGCTGCCTAATAAACTATTAGTCATGTATACAGGAAATCTGGCTTTTATGACAGATTGAAAAAAAACACAGAAGTGGCTAATACTGAAACACACTTGTAGTTTGCAACAAGCCATGTAGAGGTCACAGCAAACAAGAAACTAATTAAAATATCCTTTTTTTTTAGATAGGAACGAAACCTTACTGTTTAACCTACATGTAAAACAAATATATGTAGAATAACAATAGCAATGGCCATAACAGTAAACATAGCATCCCTCAATAAAACACAGTAGTGGCACCATAATGCTGTGGGGTTGCCTTTTTTTTCTTTACTCTGACCGTCAAAATGGTCAGAATTGATGAAAAGGAGGAGAGAGTTAAATAAAAGACAATCCTGGAAAAACAACCAAAGAGATGTTAAAACCTGTAATAGACTAGAGACCAGGGTTTTTTACCTTCCACAGAAAGATAAAACTCTCAAAACACAGTTAGAGCTACTGCGTGATGTAAACTGAGGAGCTGTGGTACAGTAAGACATGAACGTTGATGTTCACAAATGCAACTGGGCAAAGAAAATCGAGCAATACATTTTTTTCTGGGTGTAGAAAGCTAGAAGAGACTTACAGTATAGTAAAAAACGGGGAGCTGTAAATGCAGCACAAGGCTATGAAGCGTTGACCTAGGCAAGCTTAGTTAAAATGCATGACTCACTTCTCAGAATTGTATTTATGAGTAATGTCGTTAACAATGGAATATTTCCCTATTACTTCACTGATATGTGTTTTAGTACTTGACTATATTCTATCCCTTTTTTCTGTATTTCCTGACCTTTCATATAGAAGTTAGATAGAATGAATTGTTTGAATATCAGGATAATATCAGCTGCCACAGTCACTAGACAGACTTCAATAGATACTCTTTAAACCTGGAAAACAGATGATCAAAGCTGTTTCAAATTATTCAAAAGCTGAAGCAAGTTTTGTTTGTTTAAAAGTTTTGCTCTGTAATGTTATATCTTTTAAGGAGGTACAACATCAGCTTCCTGAATGGTTACTATCGACCTGATGGCACAGATGATCATCCGTTCATCTGCTCAATGGAGAGGGAAAATGGGATGCTTCGGTGCTCTGATGTGCCTCGTCGTCGTGTGGGCCGGACCTACTGCTCTCTGAGTGCGGAAGATGCCCATTCTGAGACGGGACTCACTGTAGATGGGCCAGTGTCGTGTGTGAATTGGTACCAGTACTACAACGAGTGCCGAGCTGGGGAAATAAACCCGCATAAAGGAGCTATTAACTTTGATAATATCGGATATGCATGGATTGCTATATTTCAGGTAAAATATTTGTAGAATTAATTTACAGAACTGAATAGTTGATACTTATTATCATTAACTGCCTCCCACTGTGGTTATTTTTGAATTATTTTATTCAGGTTATTACCCTGGAGGGTTGGGTAGATATCATGTACTACGTCATGGATGCACACTCATTCTACAACTTCATTTACTTCATCTTTCTCATCATTGTAAGTACTCCAAAAAAAAAAAACCCACAGATTTATCCCAAAATGTTAAACTTATCTGAAACTGTTGTTTGCACTGTTTGGTAGGTGGGTTCCTTCTTTATGATCAATCTGTGCCTGGTCGTCATTGCCACCCAGTTTTCTGAAACTAAGCAGAGAGAACATGCCTTAATGAAATCAGAGGAGCGAGCCCGGCAGCTCCACCAATCAGCTTCCACGCTGGCAAGCGACAGTCAGCCCGGGAGCTGCTACGAGGAGATCATCCGATATCTGGCCCACTTGGGTCGTAAAGCATGGCGACGGCTCTGCCGCTGGATTGCTCTCTCCCGTTCGCATCTCCGCTGCACATGCATCTGCCGGAAAGGAAGCGGGCCAGCTCGAGGGGGCGGAGCAGGGGAAATGAACGGACTTGCCAACCGGCACTCTGGTCACGCCCCCAATGACTTACTACACCTTCATCAAGTTTATCATCTGCACCACCAGCAGCATCACTATCCACAGCAGCAGCATCAGCCTCAATCTGCGCTGGCCGTCAGTAATGGAGGAAACGGGTTCAATTATCCCTTCATATCACCGCTCCTCAGTCACCTGGATGATAAGGACCAGGACCAGAAGAGGGTGGTTGCCATGGAGACCATTAACAGACTGCCACAGCTGGTGCTGGAGCACAGTAAGTGGCTTGAGTGTTTAATTATTTGTGTGAGTTTTTGAAAGTGTTTTTTTTTTTCTATTTTATTTAACACAACTTAGAATAGAAAATCCCTTTATTGTCCCACAATGGCGAAACTGGTGTTTTAAAGCTGCAAAAATATTATTAAAAAAATGGTCCCACAAATATGGGCTTTAGAAAAGTGTATAAGAATAACATTAGTGAAGAGTTAAAAATATAAACAAATAAAATACTCTCCTGTACAGTGTTTTAACAATATAAATACCTGGATAATATATAACCAATATACAGCTATGGACATTCTTACAGTAATGGAAATTTGAAAATAGCAAAAACATCAGAGATGTGCAAAATGACAGCAGCATGGTATTTAACTGACTAAGGTAGAAACTGTGTAAAATCAGGATTAATGGGTAGCATAGCATAGCATGCGATCAATCCTGTTAGCATTGTCTTTACTCATCAGTAAACACATGAAATGATGATGATCATCAAAAGACATATTGTTTGTTCTGTCCCTAATTATGCCAGACCTGCAAACCTTTTTGTCCATGTCCATTGGAAGGCTTGAGTTTCAACCAGCTGCAATTCAGCAGTCAGGACAGCAACAGCCAGGGGTTTCTTTGTCTCAGTCTCACAGCAGGGGTCCTCTTTGTCTCAGTGGCTCATCAAGGCAGGCTTTCTCGTCCAGTCTGTGCAATATTCTGTGCAATATGCTGAATGTGCAATATATGTGAATAGAATAGTCATACTACTACCTCACCGTTGTTCCTCACCTACTACACTTTAGCGTTAAAGTAAATCCACCTGTACATAAGCCATCCGGATTGTACATATTTTTATTTTTTATTTCTTATTTTTATTTTGTTTTTTCATTGTGTGCAATACATGTACACTTGCACCTTAATCCTGATTTATCTTGATATATTTTATATACCTGGATATACTGTCTGGCTCTATAAGTTCTGAAACTCAGGAGAAATGGGGTCTGTTTTGCAGCAGTTTGGTTCTGAAAGGTCAGTTTCCTTGATGATTCTGGAGATCTGGGTCACCTTGGGCCCGCATCTCACTGTAGTGGAGAACCAGCCAAAGTGGATCCCAGCTTCATGGGGAAGGGAGAGGAGGCAAAGACAAGGAATCTGGTTTTCTCTGTGATTTTCCCTGTCCTCACAGAGAGGGAGGTGGTTGGTCACACCTCTCTGGGAGTTCCTGTGACTAGAAAAGGGGGGGGGGGGGGGGGGGGGGGGGGCAGAGGTCTTCTAGCATCTTGTTAACCAAATTTGCGTTCTCTCCTCTGGTCATCATGTCAAGGTGAAATATGGACACTGGTTCCAAATGTCCAAAAAGCATGATCATGGCATATCGCACAACAAGGGTAACAACTTATTGAGGTTGTTGGGAACAGTGATGGTTATAGATCTTACAGCTGCTGGGATGAAGGATCTGTGATAACGTTTCCTGGTGCATTAAGGGTGCAACAGTCTGACACTGAAGGAGCTCTCCATTTTTGCAATAGGCTTCAAGCATGGAGTGGTAAACGTTATCCAACAGACATGTTAATTTAGTTAGGGTCCTCTTGTTTCCCTCTGTTGTGATTGGAGTCCAGATGGCATCCAATCACAGAGCTTGCCTTCCTGATCAGCTTATCCAGTTGCTTTCTCTTAGCTACAGATAAGCCGCTGCTCCAAAAGATAACTCCATAGAAGATGGCTGATGCCACAGCAGAGTCATAGAAGGTCTTTAGGAGCACCCACTACACTCAAAAACACCTCAGTCTCCTCAGCAGGAAGAGTCTGTTCTGACCTTTCTTATACAGAGCCTTAGTGTTGTGAGTCCAGTCCAGTTTGTTATTCAGATGAACACCTAGCTACTTATTAGAGTCCAATATCTCAATGTCCTTTCCCTGGATGTTCACCGGTGTCAGGGACGTGGATCTGCTTCTGCCAAAGTCTGCCACTAGCTCCTTGGTTTTCCCTGCATTAACCAGAAGGTGGTTCTGCTGGCACCAGACCACGAAGTTCTTCGTGGTGCTTGAACTTTTATGTGCATTTATTTTTCTTTTATTTTAAATATATTTTAACAAACATTATTATTATTACTTTATGGGCACTGATTCATATTTTCTGTGCCAATTGTTTTGTTTCTGTTAGAATTCGGGTTGCATGGTATCAGATGGTTAGCACAGGTGTCCCATAGACAGAAGGCCCCGAGTTAAAGTCTCAGTCTTTTTTTGTGGATTTTTTATTTCTTCCTTGCAAAATAGATTACATTTTCCAGGTAACCAGGTAGGCTTGTCCCAGTGTAAGGTTAGAAAATCACTGTGTGATAAGCCCTCGTTACAATATTTTCACAGTATAAGAATACTTTCCCAAACAACTTAAAGTAAAAATGTGTAAGTCTATTCATCTTTTATTTACCAAAAAAAGCAAGGTACACCCCTGTCCTCTGTGATATCATCTAACACTGGTAAGATCTCAATGCCTCCAAAGGCCAGACAAAAAATATTGTTTTAACAGTGTGTTCTGGGTATTCTAGGTATCATCATCTCCTAGTGACTCATGCTCCAAAAGGGGGACCCAGGAAACCTCCTTATTAGATGCCTTAACTACCTCAATGGGCTTTATGCCCAACCTCACTACTTCCTGAACTTACGTCAGCTGTGTTTTCTGAACTGTCTTTCTTTACTGGAGAGACTGATTAATCCATGTGTGTCTGGCCAGTGTCATCATGGTTACTGAGGTCAAACACACCTGAATTGATCAGTCTAACAAGGGAGGAAAGACAGGGAACAAAGAAGCTGGCTGAAGTTCAAAAAGTAGTGGAGTTGGGCAAAAAGCAATTGATTCAATGCAGAGGAACAGTGGCTTAACTTCTGCTCCCACCAAATAGCAAGCTTCTTTCCGTATCTTTGTGGCTGAGTCCAACCACCTTACGGAGGAAGTCCACACACATGCTGCTGTCTCATTCAAAGGGTACTTTTAATATACATGAGAGTTTTCCACATTAGGGCTGTAAGTAATGATATTTTTGCTAATCGATTAATCTGGATAAATTTTTCGATTAATCAATTAATAATCGGTTAGTGAAAGCTTGCTTAAAAATGTTTAAAATTTTCCACATGAGGAGTTATGGATTGAGCATATATTGATGGAGAAAAAAGTTTTTCATCTTAAAGGTATGTTTTAGAGTCTCTATACTCCATTTAACAAATTATTAAACCACTAAATTAGTTGACGATATTTCAATAAACAATTTATCATAATTAATCCAATTAATTGTTTCACCCCTGGTCCACATGATATTTTTCGAATATTCAACCCATATCAAACTCTATCAGGTGTGTCTAATGTCATTCTTAAGGTTTAGAGGGCATCAATTGTGTCTGCTGACATAAACAAACAGTTTTAACAAACTGATGGATTGTTGACTCATTAAGCTATAACTTTCAGATATTTTCAGGCTGTAATGCCCACATGTTCAGTACGTATGCCTTTCTTGTCAACCTGAAAATACTATATTTGAATGAGAGTCAAGGGTAAGATCTGTGACAAAGCACTCATCTGTCATCAATGGTTTAAAAATAATAGTACAGGAGAATGCAAAACACAATTTATACACAGTTGTATAGCAAGCATAGCGGTGATTTTGGATATTGGAATTTACCCAGGGCTGCATTTGAAAGGAGGGAAACTCATCTGTTGCTCACCATTTAACTAGTTGTCTTTTGTTTTTCTGAAGTATGCAGTGAGTGTTTCGTAAGTGTGTGTGAGTGTTTGCTGTCATCAAGAAGTGCCAACTGTTTTAGTAACAGTAGGGGTCAGGCTATATGTATTCTGTTCTGGCTTCTTTTTCAATAGCTGGAGTGACATGGTAAAATCTTTATCTATCTAAACTGGGGGCAATTTCGTCTCCACAAATTGGCAGAGCTTTTATGTAAGTCTGTATTGTAAAAGCAGCCATTTAGGGCTGGAAATAGTAGTCAGTCTCTCTAAATAATACTCAGTCTTCCACTACCCCACCTAAGACACTTATGAAAGAACCGAGACTACTCATGCCTCTATGGTTCTGAGATTCTGTGTGCATGTGCACACAATGTTGTGGTTTCACCAGACAGGCTTGTGCAATTTAAAAGAGAAAAAGGGTTTATCATTTGCCTATTTGTTGTAGACATATACCTTAAAGGAATGATGCATGCCCATTTTTCTCCTGATTAGAAACAATATCTAAGAGTCGCTCTTACCAAAAAGAGCTCATCCTCTCCAATGATGCATAAAGCTAACATAATGCTCACTTGAGATAATAAGCTGATCAGATTTTACCCTCAACAGAGTGATCTCAATTTTACTCTTGTTAGAGTTGTGATGCTGAAAGCCTGATGTACTGCTTGGTTTGTCACAGAAACCCTTCTGGGAAATCACTCTGTGTTTGGAAAGGGGCCATGCACTTCGCTGAGAGGACTAAGACTGAACCATCTTTTTGTCTGTAACCATCCATCACGAGCTAACTAAAGCCAATTGGATCAGAACATCTTCCAGAACTGATGTTTAATCAACCTCTCTCCAAATTTCATCAGGATAAAAGAACAAAAAAAAACTATTTGATGAAAAAAGATTTTGTTTTACTTAAAATAAAAAAAAGTTCTTTCTGTAATGTCATTGACATAAAAGCTTTGTGTCTTTAGGAAATGTCCTTGTTGAATTTTCTTTCAATTAAAACCTGCCTGAAGCTGCTAGTTTGGGACACTGCTTTATCTCCTCTGCCTTTACCACAGTGAAGTCCCTGGAGATCTTGAAAGATGAATTTTTTCACGGTCATGATCCCTTGATTTCTGTGAAAACCCAGCAATGTTGAAGGATATTAAAACAGATCCTCAGCCTCCTTGGGGTAGAAAATTTTGCAATGTATTGAGAGGGCAAGTAGAATGCATTAACCCCCTGGTTTATAAAAATATTCTTCCAGTTATTCTCAAAGCAGCAAGGATGTATTTTTTCTGTACGATGAATCTGCGGGGTACTGTGAGTACAAGTCCATAGTCCTGGAATATATTTAGGTTCTGATTTGGACTGACTTTCAATATATGCCAATTATAATTTCCAGCCTAAAAAAAGTCCACCAAGTAGGTTATTCCCCTGACGTAATGTAACTTTCACCTTAAGTTAATACCTGTATTCACACAATCTTTTAAAACAATCCTGGATCCATATGGTAGTCTGGATCATCACTTTAACACAAACCTTTGTTTCCAGTCACAATATTCACCTCCTCTGAAAATTTCAGCAAAATCCCTCCATACCTTTTTTAGTTATGTTCAAAACAGACAGAAAAACAAACATAACGTCCTTGGTGGAGGTAACTAATATTGAAGCAAAAAAAGTTTACATGTGATGTTGCATAATGTTTTTTTTTTATTGCAGCTTTCAATAAATGCTACAGAAATAAATAGATACTAGGAAATTGTTTTTTGTGCATTTTTTGTGCATCAATTTATTCCTGTTTTTAGGTTTTAATCATAATGAACAACATTACATGTTTACATAAAGAGGATGAACAGCTTCCTCCCATAGTCCAAAAACATGACTTTTAGGTTATTGGATTTTCTAAATCCTCCTTAGGTGTGAGTGTGTGTTTTTGTCCTCTGTTTCTGTGTTGCCCTGCGATGGTCTGGCGACCTGTCCAGGGTTTACCCCGCCTCTCGCCCGTACACAGCTGGACATAAGCACCAGCACCCCTCGCGACCCGGGTGCAGACAAGTTAGCAGAATCGTGGTCTAACACACCTCTTTAAGTCTTTTCTACTTTTACCCAACCATCACCCCATTCAGACAGTCTTGCCCACGGCCAAGCTCAAATAAATTAAAATTTCAAAATGACTTTGATTGAGAAAAAAGTTTTACAATTAAATTAAATGTGGTTCATTTAACATAAGATATCTCTCTTCAATAGTTTTGTTAGTTAATGACTTGATCTGTGATAATACAATTGTGTCATCTTATTTGTTTGTTTTTTTAACATTTAACTCTTAGTTTACCCCAACCAAATGTTACAGCTACAAAACATTTCAGTTTATAACTTTGTATCATTCAGCAGATCCTTACACTAACAAGGTAATTGTAATGGGGGATTTTAACATGTATGCCAATAATGAAAGAGATTATTTTAGATGCAGCATTGTTTGCTTTGTTCAAAATGTGCATAATCCCACACATTTATATATTCATACTTTGGACCTTGTGCAAAACTATTGCACTGATTGTGAAGACATACAGTATTTTTTTTACAACCCTGTCCTCTCTAACCACTTTCTGGTAACCTTCAAACTTAACTTAACATAGTTCTCCTCCCTTAAAGGAATGTTTCACTCTTTTATATCACTGAACAATACAGCAGAAAGTGATCTTTACTAGGGCTGCTGACATTTCACTTGCACATGAGAATACACAAGTACACATATTGAGAAACAGCCATTGTTAGTATTATACAATTTTTGTTGGGCAGTTACTAACCGCATAAAGCACAGTTAAAAGATAATACCTTTGCAATCATGATTAAGAGTTACTTTATTATATCTTACATTTATGCAAACTCTTTAAAAATATGTAAATGCCTAGCCTGACATTGTTTAATCACCCACAAACCTCCCTCATGTGTTATAGGACGTTACATGGTTTTACAGCACTAGTAGTGCTAACTGTTGTAACAGACATTGATGGAAGGCAAGTTATAGAGAAAATGCACATCAAAGCTTTATCTAGTTCAGCAATAAATAATAAGTGTTGCTTTGAACGTTCCAGATCAATGAAAGAGAGGAGAAATGACTCAGTAGATTATCTAATGCTCTACAAGTGCTATTGAAGATAAGTCCTTTCTTTGTGAGAAGAGTGGTCATTTAGTGTAGTTCTCCTGTTGAATGAGGAGCCTAAGATGTATGTTATGAGTCTATTAGATTGCCCATGTCTGCCTCAAGTGAAACATGAATTTGTTGAAATTGCATTGACAGTCCTTGTGCCAGATTTGAGACGGTTGTTATGTCATCAGAGCATTCCTCCAGAGTCTTTTTAATGAATTATTTTGAAATCTTTGGCCTCCAAGAAACACACGTTTACAAAGACCCACAAACACACATGAGCACGCATATCCCTTTTCTAATAAAACAGCTCTCCCTTGGTGCAAAATGCCTGAACTCCACAGTGGTTTTTCATGTAATTGTCTTCCTGAAATAAAAGAGGGTTCACGCCTTTGCTGGATGGAAAAATACATTGAATTACTAAATGTGCCCAAGAGAGAAACATTTGAAAATATGACTTTTTACCATGCTCTGACCCCCTTTAATTCGATCATATTCTTTACCCAAGGAGCCGTTTTTTAATCTTTAAAGCTGTTTTGATTAGTAGTTCCTTGGGCTGTCTAATGTTCTTTAGGTGTTTTCCTCTGGCTGCTTTTCCCTCGTGTTATGGTCTAGACCGGAGGTCTTCGACAGGGGTACCAGAGAGGTACTGCATTGGGGTCACGAAAGTGTTGGTTGATTAGACTTTTTTTTTATATTCCCCCCTGCCATTTTTTCCACTAATTAACATGTTTTTAAATACACAATAACATGAATTCAGTACACTGTAGTAAACAGATACACTATATTGCCAAAAGTATTTGCTCACCTGCCTTGACTCACATATGAGCTTAAGTGACATCCCGTTCCTAATCCATAGGGTTCAATATGACGTCGGTCCACCCTTTGCAGCTAGAACAGCTTCAACTCTTCTGGGAAGGCTGTCCACAAGGTTTAGGAGTGTGTTTATGGGAATTTTTGACCATTCTTCCAGAAGCGCATTTGTGAGGTTGCACACTGATGTTGGACGAGAAGGCCTGGCTCTCAGTCTCCGCTCTAATTCATCCCAAAGGTGTTCTATCGGGTTGAGGTCAGGACTCTGTGCAGGCCAGTCAAGTTCATCCACACCAGACTCTGTCATCCATGTCTTTATGGACCTTGCTTTGTGCACTGGTGCACAGTCATGTTGGAAGAGGAAGGGGCCAGCTCCAAACTGTTCCCACAAAGTTGGGAGCATGGAATTGTCCAAAATGTCTTGGTATGCTGAAGCATTCAGAGTTCCTTTCCTTGGAACTAAGGGGCCAAGCCCAGCTCCTGAAAAACAACCCCACACCATAATCCCCCCTTCACCAAACTTTACACTTGGCACAATGCAGTCAGACAAGTACCGTTCTCCTGGCAACCGCCAAACCCAGACCCGTCCATCAGATTGCCAGATGGAGAAGCGCGATTCGTCACTCCAGAGAACGCGTCTCCACTGCTCTAGAGTCCAGTGGCGGCGTGCTTTACACCACCGCATCCGACGCTTTGCATTGCACTTGGTGATGTATGGCTTGGATGCAGCTGCTCGACCATGGAAACCCATTCCATGAAGCTCTCTGCGCACTGTTCTTGAGCTAATCTGAAGGCCACATGAAGTTTGGAGGTCTGTAGTGATTGACTCTGCAGAAAGTTGGCGACCTCTTCGCACTATGCGCTTCAGCATCCGCTGACCCCGCTCCGTCAGTTTACGTGGCCTACCACTTCGTGGCTGAGTTGCTGTCGTTCCCAAACACTTCCATTTTCTTATAATACAGCTGACAGTTGACTGTGGAATATTTAGGAGCGAGGAAATTTCACGACTGGATTTGTTGCACAGGTGGCATCCTATCACAGTTCCACGCTGGAATTCACTGAGCTCCTGAGAGCGACCCATTCTTTCACAAATGTTTGTAAAAACAGTCTGCATGCCTAGGTGCTTGAATTTATACACCTGTGGCCATGGAAGTGATTGGAACACCTGATTCCAATAATTTGGATGGGTGAGCAAATACTTTTGGCAATATAGTGTACATGAAGGCAGAATCATCAATGCACACATTCAGCGACACACAGGAGCTCTTTCAAGCTGGGCACCGTTTCATTCACAACACCTGTAACATCAATGAGGAATCCGAAACTGAAATACTTTAATAATCTCATTGTAAAATTACTTTCGTTACATGACTCCAGCTGTAATAGAGTGACTATAGGACCAGTTTGATATAACACAATTTCATACAATATATATAATTAGGGGGTGCCCGCTCCATCTTGCCATCAGTTAGGTCCTTGGCCTGGAAAACATTTGAGTCCCCTTGTCTAGACCTTGCACCCAACCACAATTGCTCATTGTGCTGTGTGTGCTTGATACATTGAGAAGACTTGAGAAGAGGAGGTCTGTGGCAGAAATGCCAGGCCAAAGGAACTGTAAGCAGATGGAGATGCCAGAAATGTATGTCTTTCCAAACAGGAAAAAAAAAATCCATCACAGACCTGACAGAGGACTTGGGAGATTCATCATTTTATGCTTATGCCAAGTTTTCTGCTAGAAGCTCTTTGGGAATCCCCTCATTGGTGCCAAAATCCTATTCAATGCCTGTTAAACTGTACTAGAATACCCTGCAAAAGAAGTCATTGCCTCTAATAGTTTAATATTTAGGGATTTTATATAATTGAGGTGGACAAATAAAATTATGTAAAGTAAGCCTACAAGTCTCTTCTTGTTTTAAACTTTAAAATCCTACCTTTTTATCATAAGCGTCGTTAGACCTATTTAAGGGTGGCTTCAGTCATCCTTTCTTTGGCATTAGCCACCCTATAATTATTTTGCGATTTAAAAAAAAAATATTTTTTTTTTCTGTATTTATTTTTTCCTCATATTTTCCCAAAACAAATGCAGTAAAGCACCGAATAAAAGCCATAAAGAAGACAAGTTAATCTGAACAATCATAGGCGTAACTTCCTTAAGGACTGGTGTGGACATGTCCCCACCAATCTTGACCAGTAGGGGGACAGTCCCCACCAATATTTTGTACACGTATGGTGCTGTGTATATCTGATTAAAACCCCATTCATGCCGCTCCTCAGAAAGAAAATAAAAAAAGTTCTCCCCGCTGCTCACCGAATAGCCTATGATGGGTTAACGGGTCGGGTTGCGGGTTAAATATCGTCGGGTCGGGTTCGGATTTGAATTGAAGATATCCGCGGGTGACGGGTCGGGTTCGGTCGTCATCCTAACGGGTTCGGGCGGGTGCGGGTTGGTAAAACTCGACCCATGCAGGTCTCTAAGCTACACTACATTCAGTATCGTTGCTATAGAAACAGACAACAGCGCCAATATATCAGAATTATACTAAAACACACGCAAATAATTTCCCACATAAAAAACAGGACTTTCAGTCCATTACAGTTTTCCGTTTTTAGAGGGTTGTTTATTTTGCGTTTATTAAGTGATGGCTGTGGTATATTAGCTTTCACTGCTATAAGCTTTAGCAGCAGTGATTGATTAATTTAAACACCTGCTCTACTGATGGTCTATCGGAGTTAGTGTTTAGGTTGAACATAAAGAACACCTTTTATTTGAAGCTTCTTGTAGATACTGTTTTAATCCCGGCTTCACTTAAAACTTTTTCCTGACTTTGATAGTGTTGACATTCAGTAGCAAGCACTGCGCCCCTTTTTCTTTTATATGTACACGTACATTTAAGATTTAGCGTGTTATGATGACAACTCATGAGCAAGCTGCTTTTTGCAATCTAGCAGGAAGGTAAGGATAGGATCTTTCAGGTGTGACGTCACTCTGCAGGGGGTCCAAAGATAAAAGATTTAAACAATTTTGGCATTGGAATTTCAGATTTAAGGGAGTTAGAAAGTTCACTTAGTAAAAGTGCAAATAATAAATCTGATTACAGATTACTTTTAAGCTGGTTGAACATACTGCGACAGACTGGTGACCTGTCCAGGGTGATCCCACCTCTCACCCAGAACGTGGCTAGAGATATGCACCAGCACCTCCTGATCCCACTGAGGGATAAGGTTAAAGAAAATGGATGGTTGAACATAGTCCGCTCTCCCAGATTCTATCAAATCAGTATTGATACCCTCAGGGGCTGATTTAGGAAATTTGGGGCCCTAGGCAAAGACAGGCAGGGGGCCCCCTGAGAAGAAAACCCATAAAACAGACCCATTCTCCAGATAGAGAAATGTTAATAGAATAGACATTCATTATTTGTTCTAGGTTTTGTCCCTCTCTTCTTGTCCCTTTTTCCTCTCTATTTATCAGCGTTCTGATGGCATTTTAGCCAAAGGATTTTTATCAAAAACATAATTAATGTGCACAAATAAGGAATAGTTGTATTAACTATACATGTAAACAGAGTTTTATGGGGCCCCCAGAAATTTGGGGCCCTAGACAACTGCCTAGTATTGCCTAATAGTAAATCCCCCCCTTGATACCCTGCTGGTGGATGTTCTTGACAGAAAGACGGAAGTGCTTAATCATATTCTGCTTAAGGCCCCATAAGATCTTGTCCGAGTCTTAGTTTAAAAGTAAATTAATTTTAAAAAGTGACCTAAAATTGACGGTCAATAAATGTTCTACAAAATTGATATATTTATTTGATTTCTTTGATTTGTACTGTCTGTTTAGATTTATGTGATATTTTTTGCACAAAATATATAAGTGAATATTGTAACAGTTATGTTTTCAACTGTAATCATTAAATTTATAAATGTTATTCACATTTTTTTGGCTTTATCCTTTCCAACAAAAAAAAAAAGGCGTCGCGCAGGTAGCTCCCTTTCCTTATGAGCCGTCCCCACCAACTTTCAACACAAAGTTACACCCTTGTCTTAGACAACGCCTTAGCAGGTGCACTGAAAAAATATCTTCTAGGGGCTGAGCCACCCTTGTCTCTTAAACCTAGAGACGCCCCTGCTTTCTATGTAAATATATTGCCTAAAAGCCAAAAAGGTTTAAAGCTACACTGAAGTATCTTATTTTCGGCTACTAAATTTGTCTTTGTTTATGGATGGAAGAAGAAGCAAAAAGCAGAGGAAAGCTGCAGCTTTAAATTTCTATTTCTGTCTATTTTGTAGTTAACAAAGTTTTTTATTTCTATGTGCTTTAACAGCATGAAAACAGAGATATGTTGTGAAATCTGAAATATAATATGGAAATTAGTGTGTTTTTGCAAGACTTAGCCTAAATGAACACCCCAGTCAAAATGTTCCATAGTATCTGGCTTTATGAAAGAAGTTGTGAGCTGGTGTGCCCCAACAATCTTTTACAGGTACAGGTGAAATCATACTAGTACACTTAATGCATTTCGTTAATTTTAATTAATATGATTATATCTAGTTAATTTTAGTTTTATGGTTTTTGCCCATTGACTTTTTAAAAATTTTATTTCTTTTTCTCCTCTTCTCTATCCTGCTTTGATTTGATTTAAATGTACTGAAGCAGTTTGAGTACTATTACCTTAATTTAAATAGGTTCTGCTTGTGATGAGCTGTTTTTATGAATGTTTGGATGTTTTAAATCACTGTGAAAATTATCCATCTAGGTGTATTGATAAAATAACCTTGAATAGAAACATAAAAGGAGAGCAGCTATTTCAGAAGTCCAGTCATTATAAAGACAAGTTTATGTGAGCAAAAGCAACTTAAAAAGAATGCAATGTTATATTCTATATACTGATACTGCCATGCCTTTAGATTTAATACTATTGGTTTTATTGTAGCCATATACAAGAAAAAAAAGTTTATATTTCTTGTTATTATACACTCAGCACCCTCTTCTGACAGATAAAACAAAACATCTTGAATATACTGAAAATTTATTCAAAACAAAAAATGTAATTCTATACTCAAATACCTGAGTATTTAGACCCTTTGCTGTGACCCTTATATTTAATTATTCCCGCCCATTTATTCTGACCCTCTTTGGGATGGCTTTACTTTGCAGGGGCCAAGCTGCGTTTAATTAAACTGATTGGACTTGATCAGGAAAGACACACACCTGTCTATAGACCTTACAGCTCCAGTGCATGTCAGAACAAATGAGAATCATGAGGTCAAAGGAACTGCCCAAGGAGCTCAGAGACAGAATTGTGGCAAGGCACTAATCTGGACATGGATACAAAAGTATGGACCGTTCCCTGTTTAAAAAAATGCATTTGTGTATCACGGCATGTCAGGGGAGTCTCAAAAATCCACACACAAATGCAATGAATTTTGAAGACTACTCTTGTAATTATAATTGTTTATGGACCAGAAATACTTTTTGTGATCTCATTCTGTGCATGTGTGGATCTGGTGTGCTAGCGTGAATCGTTCTGTGCGTATGTGGATCTTGTCCTTTGTGTGTGTGGATATTTTGTGCTTGCATCGACAGGATGATTGATATGACCAAATCCTACCAATGGCTACACAGGCTGAGGGGTTAAAGGAGAGCATAGAGGTTCTGATCATGGCAGCACATGAGCAGACCTTGAGCGCCAGAGTAATAGAGGTCCACATCTACCATACCTGGCAAGATGCCAGGTGGAGGCAATGCAAAGAGGCCCCAGAAACAATCCAGCATCTCACAGCAGGGTGTAAGATACTGTCAGGAAAGGAATACTCGGAACCATAACCAAGTGGCTGGTATAGTGTACAGAAACATCTGTACAGTATAGAAACTGCAGACCCCGTGGTCAAAATGGGAACCACCTCCCAAGGTGGTGGAGAATGACGGAGCTAAGATCCTGTGGGACTTCCAGATACAAACAAACATAATGGCTGTTGCCAACCAACCGGACATTGTGATCATTTATATATATATATATATATATATATATATATATATATATATATATATATATATATATATAATATTCTATTATGGTCTATATGCTATTTGTATTATACTTATATAATATTTGTATATTTATTTCTGCCATAATAAGTTGAAGATGCTCTCTCTTTGCTTGGCTTTTCGGTTGTTCGTTCGAATTCATCAATCCTTCTTGAGGTTTTCAATGTCTCATATATCATTTTATAACCAAATTCTGACCTTTTTTTAAAAATCCATATTTTTTGCATCTAAATTAAAGTACCGGGACATACTGGGACTGTGGTTTCCCCCATCTGAAAAGGGAATGACTTGTACACTTTCCTGTATTTTTTAACGCATGTATCCCTTTCATCCTAATATGTTCACAGGTGGGTCTGCTGGGCGTCCCTCTTTACCTCTGCCAGGTGAAGCCCCTGGAGATTCATTGGTATGTCCTTACTGTGTCTACTACAACCAACTCAGCGAACATCCAAATGAGCAGCTAGAGGACCAGCACCATGGAATCCCATGCAACAGCGACAGCCCGTGTCACAGCGACAGCGTCTGTCATGGTGATCCACAGCAATCTGAGCCAAAAAAAAGACTCTGGCACTGCTGTTGGCTCAGACTCAAAAACAAGCTGGAACTTATCGTCGGCAGCAGATACTTCAGCAGAGGAATCATGATTGCCATCCTCATTAACACTCTGTCGATGGGTATAGAGTACCACGAACAGGTGAGCTGTTTAGATTGCTAGCATGTTTGTGTTGACAAGCACTGCTTGGTGCACATGTCCTTCAGACCGAATGTGACTCCGGTGTGATTGACGTGCTAATCGTCGTGTGTGAGAGAATCAACAAACTCCCCCTCCAATCAACACTTACAGCACCCAGCATATGGGATCACAACAGTAGTGTGTGGGCATGGCTGTTTGTGAGTGTGTGTTGGCACATATGAGAAAATGGGGATACTTATAAGACCTCAAGTGTTAATTAAAGCGTGACCCTGGGAAAGGAAAGAGACACTAAGCTGTGCGGTAATAGAGGCAAGTCGCTGGAGCGGGTGGGGGTGAAAGAAGTAATCAGGTGGAGGGGGGCAGACATGATTGGCTGAATGACAGCAGCAGGTTTTGGAAACGAGGAAAGATTTAATTTGACCTGCTTCATAAGTAAAATGACACACCTTGACGGCCATAACTTCCTGCATGACGAATATTTACGGATAAGAACTGGCTTGTTATATCTCATTCCTATGATTACAGGCTACTTAAAGTCCAGACCATCAAAGCTATGTGTGTACACAACTCAGTGCACAAAATTACTAAAAAAAAAACTTTTAAATGATCATTTCAAAGTCTCCCATCTAAATTTTTATATGATCATGCAATTGCCAGTGTATCGGATGTAACTGAGCATGCTCAGAAACCCAGCTGCATGTTAACACTGCATTGTTGGTTTGCATAAACTGTGAGAAATAATTCATAAAGGCTGTGTTCACTACACCCTTGCCTGTGATACATTCTATTCATGTATTTTTACTGTCAGAGCAGCAGCAGGTCCTGTTTATAAAATATCCAAAAACACAGATGCCTGTTCTGTGTGATTGGAAATGTTTTCTTCTTCTTTGTTTAGGGCCTCATAAACCAAGGGGATTATTTTATAAATGGACAAAAGATCAACGAAAAAGTGTATATTTTTATAAAGATTTTCCTCCCCTTGCATTAATTAGTTTGTCCTGATTTATCTTTCAGAACATTGATACAGGAAAATATTTACATAAAAAATGTTTTTACTTGTCTTGAGCAGTCCATAAGAGGCATTGGTTATCTATATTAGAACTCCAGTCACATCAAATGTGTGCGAGTAACCACATTCACACTGGAGACAGTTGTTGCTATTATGACCTAGTAGTATTTTCACTTAAATGGTGCCACGTTTGTATGGACAAAGCTTTCTTAAGTTGAACAGCAGAAGTTTGTGGGTTGTAACCATCCAAAAACCTGCCAAATCCTTACTGAACATGTTATCTTTTAACCCACGTTTAGTGTTGTTTCTTGGATTCATTTTTTAGGGATTTTTTCATTTTGTTTTGTAAAATTAATGCCATAGATAAATGATGACCAATGGGTTACGAATAAAGCAAACTACAGTGAAGGTAAAAAAAAAAAAATTGTGGTGCCAATAGATTTGACACACAATGTGTAATTTATATTAAATTAAAAATGGATTACTAAAAGGTTATTTTAACAAGTTTGAAATTGTTTTACTTCAGTAAAAGCTATTTTTATTTTAATGCATGCTAAACAAGTAAGTTACAATCCATGGTAGAGTTGAGAGGGGTTGTTGATGATTAAATTGCAAGAGGGAATACTAAAGCATAATGATTTAATTGTTACCAGGGGAGTGGCGGTGGTTAGGGCATAGGGCTTTGAATTCTGAGGTTGTGAGTCGATCCCCCACCCCACAGACTGCCACTCTGGGTCCCTGAGCAAGACCCTTAACCCAACATTGCTCCCCGGGCGCCGTACAATGGCAGCCCACTGCGCCTCAAGGGGATGGGTTAAATGCAGAGAAGTAATCTCCCTCTGTGATTATTAGAGTATATAAAATAAAAATAAAACAATTAGTATCCTTTAGAATTTATTTAAACATTTTTCTTTTAACAAACCTTTGGGTGTAAAAATTGTTTGACAATTTTTGTCTGGTACTGGAAGTTAAAAGAGTAAAAGTGCTCTCCAATCTTCTCTTGCATCATTTGCACTTCAAACAGATTGAACTTGCATAGGATGGAAGTCCTTTCCTTAGATTTTTCCAGCAGACATTGAGGTGTGCTCAACCTTCACTCTTGATACTCCTTTGGGTACCAGTTTATCAAATGGTTGGGTTTCTTGTATTTCTTAAACTGGTAACAACATCTTCTATTTACATGTTTTTTCTGGAATGAAATTCACTTTAGAGTCACGAATCCCATCCTAAAATGTATTTGTTGGATCTTTCAATTATATTGTGCTTTGCAAAATATGTTTTTTGCACCCTTTGGCTCTGTTTTTCGGGAATCATGGAATTGAATTTCACTGTTATGATGATGACTAACAGATATATTCCCCGTTTGCAAAAAGTAACACAATCCAGTAACTTCAGCATTGCTTCAATGACATTAAAGCATGGCTGTCACTTAACTTCCTTAGTCTATGCAAGAGCAACTCAAAAGTTCTGTTATTTGGACTGAATTGCTGTCCTTTGCCAAACATAGCTCTTAGTTAACTGTCAGTTTTTCTCAGGGACTGTGTCACAAATCTGGGGGTAAAATATGAATCCAATCTTAAATTTTAAGAAACAGTTCGGTCATGTTGTTCAGATTAGTTTTTATCAACTTTGGCAAATAGCCAAAGTAGAAAATAAGTAACCTTTTAAAAAATTTTATTTTAGAAAGAATAAAATAAAAACATTTTCATTCCCATTCTTTGTGTGGTCTTAGCACATGGAATATATTTAAAATGAAGAGAAGGTTGTTGTTTATATATAACAAGACATGGGAAAGTTCAGGAGGAATCACTTATTTTAAAAAGCTATGTTGATTTGTTATGACATATTTACCTCTATTGACGAATAAATAAGAAAAAAAGCGATTCCTAATGGTTTCCTTCTATTTTATGTCACTTATTTTCCCAGAAAGCCTCACTGTTCAAGTCATACAATATGGTCTAAATGTACCATGCTAAGAACTTTGTGTGCAGTCAGAATAAACCTCACCAAACAAAATGATCTTCACTTGATAAAAGGATTAAACTTTACTTCCCTTGTTTGTTCTTTTTTGTACAGCACCCACTTCTGAAAAGTCTGTCTAATTTCTAAGTCAAAGTGATAGAAATGCATAAAATATCTGCACTTTTCTGAAAACATTTGTTAAATACTGGCACACACTGAACCATACAAACTAACAATGGCAACCTTATGAACACCTTTGCTGTAAAATAATGGCCTGTTTCTCTTCTTTTGTTATTTCTTTCTCTCTCTTCATTTCCCTCCCTTTAGCCCCAGGAGCTTACAGATGTTTTGGAGATAAGTAACATGGTGTTCACCAGCCTCTTCAGTTTAGAGATGCTGCTGAAGATGCTGGCTCTTGGGCTCTTTGGCTACATCAAGAACCCTTACAACGGCTTTGACAGCATCATTGTCATTATCAGGTGTGTATGTTTTCAGTTAAATAAAAATTCCTGTCATTTATTCCTCTCCTTTTTTAATGGGAAATCCCTTTGATCGTTACTGCACAGCTTCTCAGATACTTTAACAGTGATGCTGACTTGGGTGCCTCAGCCAAATGGCTGCATATGATGTCCAGAGGGCCTGTGTTCACTCTGTTATGTAGCACTAGAAGCTGAATTATGAATATGTGTTTGAAGCCTTCCCATGTTTACTTTCACACTTCTCTCACTTCTTTTAGTAACTGGTGGACCATAAATTCAGTTTTTCAGTCACCATATGTGGTATAGAAAGTAATTAACTTCTATATTAAGAGACGTTTTGAATGTGAATTTGCCACTGGTAGATATTAATCTCTGTAAATTATGTATTGCAGTGTGTGGGAGATTGTGGGTGAGGCTGAGGGAGGCCTGTCAGTGCTCCGTACATTTCGCTTGCTGAGAGTTTTGAAGCTGGTGCGCTTCCTTCCTGCTCTGAGAAGACAGCTAGTGGTGCTCATGAAGACCATGGACAATGTGGCCACATTCTGCATGCTGTTAATGCTCTTCATTTTCATATTCAGGTATTGAAAAGCTCACTTGGTTTTAACTATGCAAAATTTTATTCACAGTTACAATTCTGTTCAATTTATTTTAGCATATGTGATGATAGCATATGTGTATTAACCCTTATTTCATTAGGTATATAAGATGAGTTTCCCAATGGAAGGATTATTATTACTCTTAAAATGAGATCATTAGATAATATGCACTTGAAATAAGCGATGCAGTTGTTTTTTCTCATTTTAAATGTAAATTATCTTGTTCCATTGGCAAAGTGTCCCCCACCCATATTATATTTTCATTATACTGTCACAAGTACAAGGCAATGAAATTAACTCTCTGCATTTAACCTATCCCATTGGGGATCAGTGGGCTGCCATTATGCAGGGCCTGGGGACAGTGTTGGGAAAGTTCTCTTTCTACGTGAACTAGTTCAAAGTTCAGTTCACACATTTTAAAATGAACTAGTTCAGTTCATAGTTCATAATTCAAAACCAAAAAATGAACTATTCAATTCAATTCAATTCAGTTTATTTATATAGCGCCAAATTCACAACACATGTCATCTCAAGGCACTTCACAGTTCAACCAGATCATAAAGTCAAATTGATACAAAGTTCTCCATCTAAGGAAAACCAGTTGATTGCATCGACTCATTGACTCAATACAATCCCTCACACTAAGCATGCTTGTAGCGACAGTGGAGAGGAAAAACTCCCTTTAAACAGGAAGAAACCTCCAGCAGAACCAGGCTCAGTGTGAGCGGCCATCTGCCGAGGCCGACTGGGTTCAAGAAGACGGAAGCAGAGACACAAAAGCAGCTGTAATAGGCGGCCCCGTCCAGGAAACACACAGCCAGGCAGACGAGCTCCGAGCCAGCTCCCATGTCAGAGGACGAAGAAAGCACATCCACCCAGTCACAGCACAGCTGATGTTTCTTTCCAGGATGACGTCACAGCCAAACAGGAACAGACAAGGCAAAGCTACTCTGAGGAAAAGCAGATAGAGCAGAAGGTTAGAGATTGAACTAACAGATTCTGCAGAATAGGAGAATAGAAAGAGAATGAAGCAGAATGATGAAATGGGGGTCCCTATGTCCTCCAGCAGTCTAAGCCTATAGCAGCATAACTATAGAGATAGCTCAGGATAACCTGAGCCACTCTAACTATAAGCTTTATCAAAAAGGAAAGTTTTAAGCCTAGCCTTAAAAGTAGACAGGGTGTCTGCCTCACGGACTAAAACTGGTAGTTGGTTCCACAGGAGAGGAGCCTGATAACTAAAAGATCTGCCTCCCATTCTACTTTTAGAAATTCTAGGAACCACTAGTAAACCTGCAGATTGAGAGCGAAGTGCTCTGTTAGGAACATAAGGAACAATCAGATCTCTGATATAAGATGGAGCTTGGCCATTTAAGGCTTTATATGTGAGAAGGAGGATTTTAAATTCTATTCTTGATTTAACAGGAAGCCAATGAAGAGAAGCCAGGATAGGAGAGATGTGATCTCTCTTTTTAATTTTCATCAGAACTCTGGCTGCAGCATTTTGGATCAGCTGAAGACTCTTAACTACAGTTTGTGGACTTCCTGATAGTAAAGAATTACAATAGTCCAGCCTTGAAGTAACAAATGCATGGACTAGTTTCTCAGCATCACCCCTGGACAGGAGATTTCTAATTTTTGCAATGTTCCTCAGATGAAAGAAGGAAATTCTAGAAACCTCTTTGATATGGGATTTAAATGACAGGTCCTGATCAAAAACAACACCAAGATTTTTTACTTTATTATCTGAAATCAGTTTAATCCCATCCAAATGAAGTGACTGACTAATCAGCTTATTTTTCAAAGACTCTGGTCCAAAGACTATAACTTCTGTTTTGTCTGCATTCAGAAGCAGAAAGTTAAGAGTCATCCAGGTTTTTATGTCTTCAAGACATGCCTGTAATCTATGTAATGGGTTAGCTTCATCTGGATTTATAGACAGATATAGCTGGGTATCATCAGCATAACAGTGAAAATTAATCCCATGCTGTCTAATAATTCTACCAATTGGGAGCATGTATAAAGTAAATAGAATTGGTCCTAGCACTGATCCCTGTGGTACTCCACAGGTAACCTTTGAGCATGTTGAAGATCTATCATTAACATGAACAAACTGAAATCGATCAGATAGATAAGATTTAAACCAGTCTAATGCTGTTCCTTTAATTCCAACAAAATGTTCAAGTCTTTCTAAAAGAATATCATGGTCAACTGTATCAAATGCAGCACTAAGATCCAACAGGACGAGCACAGATACAAGTCCATTATCTGAGGCCATGAGAATATCATTAGTGACTTTCACCAGAGCTGTTTCAGTGCTATGATGAGCTCTAAAGCCAGACTGAAACTCTTCAAAAAGTTCATTATGGTGTAAGTGATCGCAAACTTGCTTGGCAACTACTTTCTCAAGAATTTTGGATAAGAAAGGAAGATTGGATATAGGTCTATAATTAACCAAGTCATCTGGGTCAAGAGACGGTTTCTTAAGCAGAGGTTTAATTACAGCAACCTTAAAAGCTTTAGGTACATATCCCTGAAACAGAGATAAATTAATCACATCTAAAATGGAGGAGGAGATCAAAGGGAATGCCTCCTTAAATAACCTGGTTGGAACTGGATCTAACATACAAGTTGAAGGCTTAGATGAAGACAATAATTTTGCTAATTCAGAGAGTTCAACTGGATCAAAGCAGTCTAAACCCGGTTCAGATTCCATGACTACCTCAGGTACAATCGCGGATAGAGGAGTGCTTATGATCTTATTTTTAATAAGATCAATCTTATTTATAAAGAATCCCATAAAATCATTGCTGCTAAGAGCAGGTGGAATGGACGGTTCAACAGAGCTATGGCTCTGGGTGAGTTTGGCAACTGTATTAAAAAGAAATCTAGGATTATTCTTATTCTCCTCTATTAATGAGGAGAAGTATGCTGCTCTTGCTTTACAAAGGGTCCTCTTATACAGCAGTAAACCATTTTTCCAGACTAGGAAGGACTCCCGCAGGCCTGTGGAGCGATATTTTCTCTCCAGTTTCCTAGCATTTTGCTTCAAAGTACGCAGCTCTGCATTAAACCAAGGAGCAAGCTTTCTATTTTTAACGGTTTTCATTTTCAAAGGAGCTGCATTGTCTAAGGCAGCACGCAGAGAACTAGCAACCCCATCAACAAAATCATCAACCTGTGAAGGGGAATAAGCTATGCTTTTGCATTCTGCAGCACTGCTCAGCGACAAAGAGGAGAGAGAAAGTGAAGCAGATTCGTTAAAATTTATAACTGCACTATCTGATAAAGATCTACTAAAATGTAACCTTCTTTTGGGGGAGGAGAACTCTGTTAAAGTAATCCTGAAGGTTATTAGAAAGTGGTCAGAGAGGACAGGGTTGTGAGGAAATACTGTTATTTCTTCACATTCTATGCCGTATGTCAGCACAAGATCCAAAGTATGAAGATGAGAATGTGTGGGACTATTCACATTTTGAACAAAGCCAATAGTGTCTAAGATAGCATTAAAGGCTGCTCTTAAGCTATCGCCTTCAATGTCAGCATGGATGTTAAAATCTCCCACTATGATGACCCTGTCAGTTTTTAATACCAAATCAGAAAGGAACTCTGAAAACTCATCTAAAAATTCAGAGTAAGGACCTGGTGGACGATACAAAGTTACAAAAAGAAGAGGTTTTCTTGCCTTGAAATTTGGATCAGGGAAATTAAGGGTTAAATGTTCAAAAGAGTTGTAGGTATTAACTGTTTTGGGAGTAATCAGTAAGTCAGACTGGAAGATTGCTGCTACTCCTCCTCCTCGCCCAGAACTTCTGGGTATGTGAAAATTTAAATAGCTTGAAGGAGTTGCCTCATTTATGCTCACATAATCCTCTTGCTGCAGCCAGGTTTCTGTAAGGCAACACAAGTCAATGTGATTATCACAAATCAAGTCATTAACTAGCAGACTTTTAGAGGAAAGAGATCTTATGTTAAACAGACCGCATTTAATTGTTTTAACTTTTTCCCCAATTGGAGTTATTTTTATTTTAATTAGATTATCATGATTTACTCCTTTAGGAATATTTGCTAATTTATTAGATTTTGGTCGTGGGCAAGACACTGTCTGGATGGAGTAAAGAGTGGGTAACAGTAGAGAAGCTGCAGAGATGTGTGTTAAACTACAACTCTGCTTCCTGGTCTGCACCCTGGGTGGTCAGGGTTTTGGAGGACTAATAAATGTGGCCAGATTCCTAGAAAGAAGAGCTGCACCATCCAAAGTGGGATGAATGCCGTCTCTCCGAATCAGACCAGGCTTTCCCCAAAAGGATTGCCAATTATTAATGTAGCCCACGTTGTTTTCAGGACACCACCTAGACAACCAGCGGTTGAATGACGACATGCGGCTAAACATGTCATCACTGGTCAGATCAGGGAGGGGACCAGAGAAAATTACGGAGTCCGACATTTTTTTGGCAAACTTACACACCGAAGCAACACTAATTTTAGTGACCTCCGATCGGCGTAACCGGGTGTCATTACCACCAGCGTGAATAACAATCTTACTGTATTTAACCTTATCCTTAGCCAGTAGTTTCAGGTAGGATTTGATGTCGCCCGTTCTGGCCCCCGGCAAACATTTGACTATGGTCCCTGGTGTCTCTAATGCCACGTTTCTGACTATGGAGCTGCCAATCACCAGAGTGGGCTTCTCAGTGGGTGTGTCACTGAGTGGGGAAAACCGGTTAGAAACGTGAACGGGCTGGTGGTGACCAGTGGGCAGAGATCCACGACTACGCTTTCTGCGTACAGTTACCCAATCGCCTGGCTGCTCAGGCACTTTTGGAGGACAGCCACGTGGGGGGCCTACTTTAACTCCTGGATGTTCAACAGCCTGAAGCCTGGATTCTAACTCTGACACCCTCGCCTCCAAAGCTACAAAAATACTACACTTATTACACATACCATTATCACTAAAGGAGGCAGAGGAATAACTGAACATCTGAAACAGAGAGCAGGAGAGAGGAGAGGAAGAAGGAAGAGTTGGAAAAGAGTCAAGGGAGGGAGAGAGAGAAGCCATAGCAATGCTAAGCTAGCGCTAGCCTAGGCTAGCTACTCCTTGCTATCAGAAATAAAACAGTGTGAAACTGACAAGTGCTCAGTAGAAAAGTGCAGCAGAAGGTGCTATGTTTTAAAGTAGTCAGTTAGAGATATCACAGAGAAAATAACTTAACTTCGGGTGGAATTCCTCTGGACAGCTGCAACAGCTGCACACTCAGATAATCCAAACCTAGTTCATAGTTCTTTTTTTTTTTTTCATATATTGCTCAATTACACCATAGCCTACTGTAGAACCACAGGCAGCAATTATTTTATCAGTTGTAACTCTGAAACTGTGCGTCAGATTTCATCTTCATATCCAGTTTTGAATCCTTATCCAACCAGGGTTTACATTAGCATTGAGGGGACAGCATTTCCCCATTGTTACTTTAACGCTTTGTTGCTGTCCATTCACTTCACACTAGTAGCAGCTGCAGCTTTCACCCCTACAGTATATTCTCAAAAACATCAGGAAAAATGTGCTGCTTGAATGGTCTTTTTTATGAGTAATTATTAAAAGAAAAATAGGAAAGTAGTCTTTAAGGTGCAAATGTTTTTTTTTTTTTTTTTATAATTTTTTCCATTTGAAATTCCATTTCAATACATACTAAAAAGGAATACTGGAATCCTGGAAAATTATACCAGGCAGGTTTAACAAACAAGTTACATGGATAGTAAAACCCTCAAGAACAGGGGTCTTCTATGTTTTCCAGACCAAGGACCCCCAAACTGATGGCGAGATGGAGCGGGGACCCCCTAACTATATATATTGTATGAAATTGTGTCCTATAGTCATTCTATTACAGATGGAGTAATGTAAAGAAATTAATTTCTCCCTGGGATTATTAAAGTTTTTCTGATTCCTGGTTGTTGTGAAGGAAACGGTGCCCAGCTTGAAAGAGCTCCTGTGTGTCGCTGAATGTGTGCATTGATGACTGAAAGACATCTTTTGTCTCCATTTATCTGTTTACTACAGTGTGTTGATTTCATGTTAATGAGTATTTAAAGACATTTCAATTAGTGGGGGGGAAAATTGCAGGGGGGGAATATAAAAATATCAACTAACCATGCAGACCCTCATGCAGTACCTCCGTAGACCCTCTAGGGGTCGCGGATCCCCTGTTGAAGACCTCCGCTCAAGAAGATTTTACTAACACAAACTGAGGGACCAGGCTGAGGTAGGAATTTAAGGTTACTGAAGTGCGGATTTTTTTACTGAAAGCCGGCGGGCAAACTTGTTGCCATCATCCTCACCGACCACCTGGTCATAAAACTATTTTAAGTGATCATACTGCTGCTGTGTCGCCTCCACGCTGCTGTGGCTTCCACACGGCATTTTGTTTTGATGACCCACGCCGCTGTAGGCTACGACACTGGTAGCTGGTGTTGCCAGATTGGGTGTTTTTCCCGCTACATATTAAGGCCTGTTTACGGTTTGATTTAGCCGGGGTTTCGCCTGGAGGTCTCTATAGAAATTTGGCAACCTATTGAACGGAGCTGAACTGAGAGAGCGTGCCGTTCACAGACACCAGAATGAACGAGTTCACAATAACGTTCATCAGGCAGTAATGCAGTACGTTCAGTTCACGTTCGCCCAAAATATGAACGAGTTCATGAACTTTCGTTCAATGAACGCGTTCAGGCACAACACTGCCTGGGGAGCAGTGTGGGAAATAAAGGTCAGGGACCCAGTCCGTGGGAAGTGGGGCTCGAACTCAGAACTTCAGGATTCCAAGCTCTATGCGCTAACCACTAGGCGGCCACTCCCACCACCACTTACCTTCTCAATTCAAGAACAAATGCACTTATTTTAAGAAAAAATTACGATTTTTTCTAGTGAGATTCTTCTCTTTGTGGATCAAAGTATCTTTTTTTCCTGATGATTTTTCCTCCATGGTGATAGATGCTGTACAGCTTAAAGAATTGTTGCCAATGTTGTTTGATTTTTGGACATTTGCTACGACGCATAAACATTGCAACCATAGCAAGTTGATTTTTACTCCAGGGAGCTAATCATTAAGATCTCTAAAGCCTAAATAACACTTCAACTACTTCCTTAAATCCCAGCTGAGTTAAAAAGGAGGCACTGGAAAAGGAGAGCAGTACCAACGAGAAGAGAGAGGAGGAGAAAATTACAAGCCATCTGTTCCATCAATCATTATGGGCCATGTGAAATTTTAAGCAGCAAGTTAGAAGAACCCCAAGCCCTATTAAGGGCCAAGCATACCAGGAATGCAATATTATGCATCATATCCCAGACTCCAAAGTCTCCCTGCTTGGCTTCCTGGTCATACAAGGAGACAGGGGTTTAAAAAAAGGCTGGAAAAACTCAAGGACGGTGGGTTTGCACTGCTTGTGAACAACATAGGGTTGGATCCAGAACTTGCTACTGTTAAATTTCCTCCTTGCAGCGTAGCTATTGACTGTAGGTAGTAAGTTGGTACTATTATTTACACTGAGAGTCTTACTGTTGCTGACTCTACATGTTATTTCATCAGCTTCAGTGCTGCTAATCTACAGACATAAGAGCCTAAAGCATTTGAGGCAATAACTGGTGACTTTAATTATGCGTCTATATCTGCTATGCTTCCAATCTGTCAAATGCTGTACAAGAGAGGAAAAAAATTGACTTGTTTTATTCAAATGTGAGGGACTCAAAGCTCTCTAAGGTAAGATCTACTCTTGCGAAATCGGATCCCAATCTTGTTTTTCTCTGCTCAGAGTAAAAGTCCCATTCTACGAGGCAACCTCCATGTAGTTGAACGGTAAGAAGATGGTCATAGGAAGCTGCAGAAGCTCTTATGGTCTACCAGAACAAACAGCAAGCAGGACACACTGTTTGCTTATTGTTGTGAAGTTGGAGTTGAATATTCCATCATACTCTAATTTCAACAAACCCTCTTTATTTAAACCAGGCAGACATCACTGTGAGGATCATGTTCTGTGAATTCTGTGATGCATTTAACACAATTCAGCCTGGTGTGCTCTCAGAAACTCCAGAATACTCAGAGGCAGAGATGGGAAGTAACGAAGTACAAATACTTCGTTACTGTACTCAAGTAGATTTTTCTGATATTTTTACTTTACTTTACTACTTATTTTTATGGCGACTTTTTACTTCTACTCCTTACATTTTTACACAAATATCTGTACTTTCTACTCCTTACATTTTAAAAAATTGGCTCGTTACTTTAGTTTTGAATCATTTCAATGGAGTTACCGTTATTATTTTTCACGTCATCAATACCAAATTCTATGTAATTGGATGGGAATCTACGTTGCAGTTGACGCACCACTACAAGATGAATCGTCAGAATCGGTGGTATTCATTCGCGGCAAATCATTGCAGCTTGGTGGCTGTGGCATTAGCATAGTAGTATGGACGACGAGATGATTGAAAATAAACACAACGGAGATCTAGTCCTATTGGCAGACATCCATTTAAAATGTAGGCAACGGCATGAAAAAAGTGGTTTCTACTTTTACTTTTATACTTTAAGTAAATTTACAAGCCTGTACTTTGTACTTGAGTAAAGAAGTTTAATCAGTACTTCCACTTTTACCAGAGTATTTTTTAACACAAGTACCTGTACTTTTACTCAAGTACGGAAAGTGAGTACTTTTGCCATCTCTGCTCATTGGAAGGCATTAACAATCATCTGGATAAAAAGACCAGCTGACAAACAGACCACAGAGACTGAACGGTCAAATGTCTAACCAGGAAATCATAAGCAGGTACTCCACAGGGGACAGTACTCTCATCATTCCTTTTACACCTCTAACATCCAGTACAAGATAAAGTCATATCCCCTGCAGAAAATGGTCAGATGTCTCTCCATTTGTTGGGTGCATCAGAGATGGACAAAAGGTTGAGTCCAACAAAATAAGGAAGATGATTGTAGATTTGAGAAAAAAATGGAAAGTTGAACTGTATTAACACCATGGGAGAAGAAGAGGAGGTGGTGGAGCAGAATCAATACCTCAATGTTCAGCTAGACAACAAACTCGACTGGAGACGCAATAGTAAAGCCACCTACAAAAACATACAGAACAGATTGTACTTCTAAGGGAATCTTAGGTAATGTAGTGTTTGCAGTAAGATGCATATCTTCTGGGAAACAATTTGTTTTTATAAAAAAGTGCAAAAAGTTATTGGAGACAATAGCTTTCTCAGTTTCATCAAACAGGAAAGAAAGAAAGCTACACATGGATGCTTTAGGTGGAAAATAGATGTATGGAGTACAGAGAATTAAGGCCAGCAATAGCTTTGTCACTGCTTTCCTTTTGAGAAATAAACATACGTAAACTGTAGCCCTATATCAGGACTATGTTCTAAAAAAACAAAAACATACCTTTACACATTAACTTATCCTTGTCTGTGTTTTGCAGCATTTTGGGGATGCATCTGTTTGGGTGCAAGTTTGGTCTGCGTCAAGAAAGTGGAGAAACTTTGGCAGACAGGAAAAACTTTGATTCCCTGCTTTGGGCGACTGTTACAGTGTTTCAGGTAAGACAAACACTATCTGTTGCATGCAGCCAGAAAGAACAAACACATTGACTGTATGCTATTTCAAGGAGCACCACCACATTGGCCACAGAGAGCGTTCAGACCCCTTTCAAGTTTTTTAATTGTTTTTCAGTCACATAAGTAAAAACATCAATTGTTGCAACACTTATAACTGAGCTTCTGCACCTGTTACAAATCTTTATTTTATGTTTGTAAAATTGAAAAAAAGAAAATCTCTTTTCCAGAAAGCCTGTTTAAGCCTTTATTCTCCTAATTTCTTTGAAAACTAAGCAAAAAAGTTTGCCAATAAAAAATGACATAAAAGAAAATTAAAAAAAGGAAGATTAGAGCTGGATTAACCTATATTACATTTTAAAATCTATATTCACACTTCTGATATCAATGTGTCCATTTTCACTTATCTGTGATCTATTTCATAAGAGTTTCCAAAAACAGGTGTTTTCAAGCTATTGGGTGGTATAATCTACAAACACTAATTTCTGCAATCTAATGAAGATCTGTTTTAGTATTTTATATTCACTGGAATAACATAAACTGTACTGTATGGTAAAAGATTCCCATTAAAGCCGCTCTGATAGATATATTTTCCTGTTCGTTCTTTAAAAAACATGAAAAGTTACGACTATAACTTATAATCTTTGCAATTGTTTTATAGCATTCACTTTCTAAGCAGAATATGCCACGGACTTTTGTTAATTTTGGTTTTAAAAATCTTTTTATATAATCTTTAAGGATAAAGTACAATTTTTCAGTCGATATCAGTCGGAGAGAAGAGTTGGAAATCTAAAGGAGTTTTCTTACTCATACTTATATCTAGTCTCTTAAATAAAATATATATTTTGGTTGCTTCTGTATGCTTTCTGAAAGGAGAAGCAGCAAGAGGAGTGGAAGTTAACTTTATGACACATTTGAACTACCCAGCAACATAGTGGCAGTAGTGGTTGGCTTAAGCTAACTTTTGGGCATTTAGCTGGACAGGAGCAACGACTGACAATGAGATTTAAGGTACAATCAAATGGTGTGGTTGGTTATTTGATGCCTGTCATCTGACCAGCCTTTTGAAGAGCATCAAGATGGAGTTGATGCTTTGACTTCTGCCATGGTAGTAACAGTCAAACCTTTGGCAAAGGTCATAGGACATAAAACAAAAAAAATAAAAAAAAATAAAAATTGGAGTGCAGATTCTGGATAATAAGTGCGACCTCACTCTGACAGATGACTCTCCCCAGGGGATTCTGGTTTCTGGATCTTTCTCAAGGCACAAAGTGATATAGGGCCGATCTTTAAAGATTCCAAATTGGAGTGTTGATTTGTGTTGGTAAAAATTAATTGTGTGTGTAGTAAATGGGCATGTTGTGGCAGTTCCACCATATTTAAACAAGCACGTTGTGCGTGCTACTGGTAGTTTTGGAGATGAACTAAAAGAAAGGGCAATACACACTACACAAGAAATGTTCTGTCTCGCATGGCTGCAAGAACAAAATTTTATGGGCACAATTATTTTCTTATGTGGCGTTCTCTTATGCACATGCTGCTAAATGAGAGCTTTGTAGGAGTTCACTATTTAATTCTTGTGAGATATCCTGGGCGAAGACACCTTGGTTGTTGTAGCTTCCAGTGGCGGCTGGTGGAGTTTTCTCCAGGGGGGAGCTATAAATTCAAAATAGACGTATACCAAAAACCAAACATATAGGCCTACTAAGTTATCACACTAGTATATTTATATGAATGCCAACAACAAAAAACATTATGAAACACTTTATAAAATAAAAACAGAATTTAATGTACAGATTTACTTTTTTACAAAACAATGTGCCAGTTTAATAATGGAAAGGCTATTGGTCAGCTTTTTCCTTTTTTTTAACATATAAAATCTATTTTCTTAGAATGACTTTATTTATGAGCAACTATGCAAATTAGCGCCTCCGCCCAGCAAAGCAGACTATCTCCTTCATCAGAGCTGGAGAAGGACCAGCAGCTGTTGCCAGGGTCTCTTCCTCTGGCCTGCTCACAATGGCACAGGACTGGGAGCTGATGGCAGACTTGGGGAAACAACTGAAGTTCCCAGAAAATGTGGCCACAACATCACTAAGGCCAGACGTGGTGCTGACCTCAGCAACATCGAAGCAGGTTGTGCTTCTGGAGCTCACAGTCCCTTGAGAAGACCGCATCGAGGAGGCCAACAAGAGAAAGAGGGCTAAGTACAGCGATCTGATGGAGCAGCGTCGGCTCAATGGGTGGCGAGCAAGGTGCGGGCCCATTGAGGTGGGATGCAGAGCGTTGGCTGGCCAGTCCCTCTGCAGGGTGTACAGCATGCTGGGCATCACAGGGGCCAGCAAGCGAAGGGCCATCAAGGAGGCCACAGAGGCAGCAGAGGTAGCGCTACCTGGACACAAGCTGGGGTCTGATCAACCCCGGCTGGGTCGCCTGGAGGAGAGTGTATGATGTTTGAAAGACCCGAAACACTCTATGATACCAGGTAACATCACTGATGATGTGTCCAGGTTGCATCACTAGTTGATGTATGCACAAAGCTTATTTGCCTTTTCTAAAAAGTGCTTTAATTCAGTCCTACATGTCTCTATCCATCCTGGGTGAGATCCTGACATTTGAAAAAGGCGGCAGGTAAAGCAGAATAAAGCTATATGCTGCTAGCCAAGCTTTCTTGCTAAACCAGGTCCTGTAAAAGGACATTTCTTGCACCAATTTTCTCTCTCTCTCTCTCCAATACGTCTCCAACTCCCGTGACTCGACCTGTCAATCACCCGCAAAACATCTGCACTTTGGTGGGAGGTGGTGAGCAAATACACTTCCTGTCACCACGGGGTGCAGCTCTCCGGCTCCCCGATCTCTCCTATACCTTTGTATTGGGGAGGAGCTACCAAACATGTACAACTTTTAACGAGAGTCAATGGGCAAAGATTTCTGCGCCATAGGGCGGAAATACGTCACCAATCCGACAAAAAATGGAATGATGCTTTACTAGTCATTAAAGATTAAAAATGTATCTTAAATATCTAAAAATATATATAGATATATTTGGAAATATTTTACATTTTAATTTAAAGTGTAATTCTAAAAAAAAAAAAAAATTGTTTATGTCTTAATCAGGGTCATTCCGTGTGGGGCAGGGCAGCGCCCTAGCGCCCTCTATTAGCCATCTGCCACTGGTCCCTTCTATCTAAAGTAGAAGAATTTAATTCAGTTTATTTATATAGCGCCAATTCACAACACATGTCATCTCAAGGCACTTTGCAGAGACAATTCAACCAGCTCATTCAGTCAGATTGGTTCAACGTTCTCTATGTAAGGAAAACCAGCTGATTCCATTTTCATTGACTCGAAGGCAATCCCTCACTAGCATGCTTGTACAACAGAGAGGAAAACTCTCTTTTAACAGAAAGAAACCTTCAACAGAACAAGGCTTAGTGAGCGGCCATCTGCCGAGGCCCACTGGGATTCAAGGAGACTGAAGCAGACATACAGAAAGAAGCAGAGATACAAAAGGCAACCGACAACCAGCTCCACAGGCATACAGGAAACACACACCCAGGCAGACAAGCTCCGAGCCAACTCCTATGTCAGATGATGAAGAGAGCACATCCAGCCTGTCAGAGAAACAGGACTACACTTAATAACAGGCCAAGCCATCCACAAACAAAATGTTGATGGCAGCAGCACAGCTGATATTTCTCCCCAGGATGGTGTCACAGCCAAACAGGCACAGACCAGATGAAGCTACTATGGAAAAAGCAGAGAGAGCATAACTTTAGAGATTAAACTAACAAATGGAAGAATAGAGATGTGAAGTAGAATGATGAAAAGGGGTCTCTATGTCCTCCAACAGTCTAAGCCTATATCAGCATTTCTATAGAGATAGCTCAGGATAACCTGAGACACTTTAACTATAAGCTTTATCAAAAAGGAAAGCTGTAAGCCTATCCTTAAGGGCTTGTTAATATCCCACAGCACAAGGTCACAGTGAGCTTGTCACAGGTATGATGGAGATATTTTGGATTTATGCCCAATTTTAAAGCGTGGTCTGCCCTATGTTATACCAAGTCACAAGGCAAGAGGGACAATCACGAACAAGCTGCTGGTCTTGATGCGGCTGAGGTGGTGAGGAAGTGGAAAACCGCAAAAGGCCTCCTGTCTGCAGCACTGTCTTCATTCACCTACAATTTTGGAGAGGTCACCAGAGTGTCTGCGGGAGGGGCGGGGGGCATATTTGTGTTAACTGCGACACACACGCAGACGACCTGGTTTCTAAGTATAAACCAGCCTTTAAAAGTAGACAGGGTGTCTACCTCATGGACTAAAACTGGTAATAAATCCTAGTTCCACAGGAGAGGAGCCTAAAAGATCTGCCTCCCATTCTACTCTTAGAAATTCTGGGAACCACCAGTAAGCCTGCAGATCGAGAGCGAACAGCCTTATCTGTTCTTGCCGGGGATATATTAGCCTTACACTATATATTTATATACACATTTAAAAATATACCTTTATCGCTCAGGACAATGTCAGAAAGTCTTGTGATTCATTCTCTTTTTATTGGGAGAAGTCAGACAGGTCTGTTTTTGTTTTTGTTTTTTAATCAGCTGGAGGTTTTGACTTTGAGATATTCCAATTATGCCTTTTTTTGCTGAGTCAATTACTTTTTATTGAATCAGATACCGGTAGTGACTTATGCAATATGAGCCTGTAATGCTTTAGGTGGTGTTCTGTGTTATTTTTTATACCTTCTTTAGAAATCCTTTTTTCCGTCTTTTGTTAGGCAAGATTTATATAGCCTGTTTGTGGACATCCACAATATTTTATATATAACATCTTTCAAGCATTGATCTTAAAGTGCTGTAAAGCAGTTCACTAACATTTAAAAACTGTACATTGATATAACTTTATTAGGAAATATTGTCTATGGATTCCTAAAGCTTTGGAAAGGCTGTGTGTATCTTTGTTTCCCATCAGGTGTTGAAATTTATTAATCAATTCATTGCATATAGCTTTTTGGGATCTTCTTGTATATGTCCTATTGTCAGACATAAAGTTTGATCATTTTTCTACAGGTTGGGCACTAATCAGGCCTGGATGTAGTAAAGAAGTCAAATTTAAAACATGTTGTTTGTCACAGACAAGTCATGGCCAAATTAGTTTGGATAATATTTTTCATATAAAAAAAGTAAATCATAATTTGAAAACATATTTTACTAATTAGTTTATTCTAGTTTATCTGATACTAAAATGTTCTGTGATCATCTGAATTAATAAGGATGCGACAAAAAACTCAAATTTGAAACGTGTTAGTTAGCAAATGCTTTTTTAAAGTGCTGCATGTACTGTAGATGTAATTGTACAGTTAACTGAAAGAACATTCAAGCTATATCTGCTAATTATCTTCTTTGTAATTTCATCTCTCACAGCTGGGAAGCAGCCACACTCATTTTCACCTTAGCAAAATATAAAAAAAATCCCCTGGTGGGCAGGTAGAAACTTAACGATAAGAAAGGGGAGAAGCAGCAGTAAAAGATGCTCCTCACTGGAGATTATGCCAACACTTATGAGAAATCATTGTTGTTGAAATTAGAAAAAGAAAGGAAATATGTTCATGCTTAACCTTTCAAAACCCACCGGGTCGCTGTGGACCCGTTTTAAAGCGTTTATAAATAATAACTCAGAATTCATGAAAATTACACTAGTAAAATGTTTACCAATACATGTTAGACATCATTGGAAAGCTTAGATTCTCCGCAATTCAACCAACTAGTCCATTTTATGGACATAAGGAGCACCAAAGCACAATTAACTCAGATATAGCAGCATGTCAAAATGTACCATGACAAAGCATTCACAGCAAGCAAGCATGTCTTTATAACTGCTGTTCAAAAAAGACCTATTTGCGAGAATAAAAAAAAAAAAAAACGTTGAGTCTTCTTTAACCGATGCAGCTTGGGGTTTTACTCACTCAATTTTCATGTATATATTCAGAAAATAGAAGGTGTTAGCTTTTAAATAACGTATCACACATGTAATTTGGGCTTCAAGTTCTTAAGTTATTTGCTTTTCCATTTGGGTATACATAAGGTTAAAACCTCTGACTGTTGATTAATCTCCGTTTGAGGTAATTCAGTGTTGTGTGTTTTTTTTTTTTTTTATTACCCTAACGGTTTGACTTCTAAAACGACTGCTTTCATCTGCAGATCCTCACCCAGGAAGACTGGAACGCTGTGCTCTACAACGGGATGGCCTCCACATCTCCGCTGGCTGCCCTCTACTTCGTGGCCCTCATGACGTTCGGAAACTATGTCCTCTTCAACCTGCTTGTTGCCATTTTAGTTGAGGGTTTTCAGGCTGAAGTAAGGGCAAACATGCAGCTTTTATTTGAGCTACTTAGAGGAAATTAGCCTAATTGCACTCTGTTGTGTTGATGATACCAAAGCTTCCTACTGGAAAATAATCTCCTCTGGCTTTTTCATCTCTCTCTCCTCTCTCTCCCTATGTCTATCCGTCTTTCTCACCGACACACACTCACACTCCCAATAGTCTCCTGGGTGGGAAACTGTTTGATATCTCTTGTCGTTCACAGCTAGTGAGCTTTTGTTGTTTAGTTTCCATCTCTTATCTCTACCATCAGAGAACACTTGCCCTCCATCATGCACACAGACCCACACACACACGCACATATTGATACCCTTTACCAAAGCCGTCTGCTTCAATCTTTCTGGCGTGAATTTTAATTAAATTCAGTAAAGCTTTATTGGCATGACTACAGGAGATCACTGCCAGAGCAATGAACATAACTCAACTAGCAAACACTGGAGATTCCCTTCTTCTCCCCGTCTGTCTCTGGCTTTTTGTCTCTGAATCATTCCCTCCAAACATTCTGATGTCTTAAAACACTCAGCAGTGTGTGCAAATAAATGACATTGATGGTGATGATGATTAAGATTGTGACGATAGGGTGGGTGTCCCTGTGCATCTGCTTTTCAGGGAGATGCCAACAAATCTGAGGCTGATGACGAGAGGCAGTCACTGAGCTGTCAGGATGAGGAGAAGCTGAGAGAGCTGTACGCTGCAGGTGAAAGATGGGTTTTACTATTCACTTTTGAAGTTTTGTCAGAACCTAAATTTACCATTATTATATTACCTACCATTTACTGTAGACAATCTTTTTCCTGGTAATGGTATTACTAAGAATTAGATTATATTTTGCATTTAATAAATCATTTTTTAGGGATGGATTTAACCCTGATTATTACAACATGCTTTGATACATTCTTTATTCAGGCATCTCTACTGTAATCTAAAGCAACTACATTCGTTATTTTTAAGTTAGCAGACACAAAACCAAATTTCATTTTTTTGTACATTTTTATGATTATTTATATAATCACCAAATTATGATGTCCATTTAATGTCATGAGCCTCATGTACAAAGCATGTGTCTGCAGAAAAGGAGAGTGGTGGTCTAGTGGTTAGGGCATACAGCAGGAATCCTGAGTTTCTGAGTTGGAGCCCCACTCCCACAGACTACCACTCTGAAATCCCTGAACAAAGACCCTTAACCCCACACTGCTCCCTAGCGCCGCAAAAATGGCAGCCCACTGCTCCCCAAGGGGATGGGTTAGATGCAGACAGCTGATTGCATTGCTCTGTGCTTGACAGTGTAATGATAATAAAAAAGTAAAGCTGGAAAAAAAGATGACAAAATTAGAATAAGCACAGCAAATACATTTAATTCTTAGTAAGAAAGTGTGATCTGTGAACAAATACTAATTTAAAAGACTTGTCATATGCAGTGGATTTTTGAGTGCAATTTTAATCCTTTTCTCTGTTTCTCCTCTATGTCAACGCAGAGCTAAAGATCCAGGCCATGATGCTGACCCCCAATGGTGTCCTGAACCCCAAAGCTTCTATGCCTCACCCCGCTCCTCCCCTGCTGCCAGTCATCACACATACGGCAGCCACACCTATCATAAACTCCAACCAGTCCCGCAGGCCAAGCGGCGTTTCCATGGATGTGAACAGTTTGGAGCACAGAGGACTGGTGAGGCTGGACATGTCTCATGTGTCACGTTCTACAGATAAACTCAGGTTAACTGAAGCTGTAGAACAGAAAGTCTTTATCATTTATAGATAACAGATAGCACTAACAGAAAAAAAGAACTCAATTGAATAAATTATTCGAATCTTTCTTATCAAAAACAGCTGTTAATTGAGTTCTGAAGCTGCTTGATGCAATATCTGCCCTCATAAAACATTTGCCACAGCAAATATTTTGAATACAGCTAATGCTTTTCTGTTGGTCTTAAACTAGCACCAACTGTTGATTCACTGAGCCATGAAACACTTAGAGGATGACAAAAACACGATGTACAGCTTCAGTACAAGTTTTAATTAACAGAGCCTGCCAACGCATAGCCTTCATATTAAATCAAATAATTTCCTATTAAATGAAAAGTTTTGTGACGTTTTTTTTTCCTACCTTTTGTCTTTTTTGGTAAAAAAAAACTAAACAAAACAAACAAGCAAACACTAAGGCTGAGATTGTGTAATGACAGTAAATGACAAAGAGTTTAGTTGGTTTGAGTCATGTTTTCCTGTCTGCTAACTGAGTGTTAATTAACTAAATAAAAGAAAATACTGAAACTTTTACCTACATTGTGTCTGTTCAGATATGTATAAAACTGGACATATATCATATTAACAATCTCAATTGACAATCAAAAGTTAATAAAATTCACAAAAATGTGTTGCTTTTTCCAAATTTTATTTTTAGATTCTAAACAAAATCTAACATTAGAAAATGGGCCACAGGAAGGAATTGGTGCATATCTCCAGCTGTCTATGGGCGAGAGGTGGTGTACCCCCTGGACAGGTTGCCAATCCATCGCAGGGCAACACAGAGACAAACAACCATTCACTCACACACTTTTAGAGAATTTAGAGAAGCCAATTAACCAAACAGTCATGTTTTTGGTGGACTGGGTTGAAGCTGGTGTACCCGGAGAGAACCCTCACATGTGCAGGGAGAACATGCAAGCTTCATGAATGGAACCTGGAACCTTTTTGCTGCAATGGCAGTGCTACCAACTGTGCCACTGAACTCTCTAAAAAATACTTCCAGAATCAAATTCATATTTTATTTGAACTGGAAAAAATGTGGAAAACTTATTTTTAATTTTGAATGGACGATTGTGTTTTTCAAATTTCATACAAAATATGTGGGGGGCTGCTCAGTGGTGCATGGAGTTTGCATGTTGTCCCTGAGGATGCGTGGGTTCTCTCCGGGTACTCCGGCTTCCTCCCACAGTCCAAAAACATGACGGTTTCTCTAAATTCTCCTTAGGTGTGAGTGTGTGTGTGAGAATGGTTGTTTGTCCTGTTTTATCTCTGAATCTGAATTATCTCGGAAATAGGCACCAGCACCCCTCGCGACCCCACTTGGGATTAAGCGTGTCAGAAAATGGATCGACATACAAAATATAAATTTTTTAATTTAGCTTCATACTATAGACAGGCATGATTTGGACCTTAACTAAGTTTTCTCCAGCAACAGTCTTTTTGACCTTCCTGTTGAAGGTGCTTGAGATAAATAATTGCGTTAAGGGTACAAAAATGCTGACAGTTCTTTTTTTGGTCCCTCCACCTTTCTCTAATAGAAATGTGTCTGAATAAGGAACTTTTCTTAAATAGATGTCTTTAGTGATAGCTGGAATTATACACTGTTTGTTTAAACTCAGAATTTGTTTTGATACCATATTTTAAAGATGCACAATTGACCGTTAGTGGCGTGGACTTTTGCACAACATATAGTTTGGTACCTGGGGTCTGTTTCACAAAGTAGGTTCAGCAGAAACTCTAAGTTTTCTAAACCTGAAATCAGCAAAACTCTCAGTTTTCCATTTCACAAAGAGAATTTACTCATCCCCTTTTTTTTTTGTTACCATGACATTGTCCCTAGAGCTAACCTGGTCAGCAGATTTTTCTCATACAACTCGATGTTCTCTGTCTCTGCCCTCCTTAAAGCTGATCCTATTATTTTATTTCCTGATTCAGTCAGAAGAGTTTTCTCATACTTTGCAAGCAATAAAAAGAAAATACTTTACTAGGTCCGTTAGACACTTTAGGTGTTAAAAACAAACACATAGCATATCCTTTAGACAAGGACCCGATTAAAGAATGAGTGGCATTCATTCGTAGAGAATTAAACATTTAGTGGTAGATGGTTCTTAACTGCATACTATTCATATTTAGAAAGTTATCTTTATGATCGGTACTGTTTCAGCTCACAATCCATCAAATGCATCCACAATCTTATCCGTCCTAACAGATGCAGCATTACACAGACGTCTTTAACAGGTATTGAACAGCACTTGATATCAGTGACAATGAGACAACATTGATCTGTGTGATAAAAGCATTATAGAAAACATGCTCAGTCAAACATTAGTCCCACAGAATGGCTTCAGACTGTGTCTGCTGTACCTTCTACTAGGTTTCTAATGGGTGATAATATGCAGTTTATCCTTGACAACAGCCACTTCAGCTGGTTCTAAAAGCATAAGTTTTATTTAAAATTTACCTACTTTATAGTTTTTATCTACTTTATTTACAATGTATCTTTTTTTAACTGCGTTTTAAAGCATTACTTCAAATTAATTCCACATGTTACAGCCACACTGATTTATTTTGGGGATTAAAAAAGTTTACAGGATATAAGCCTTTTCTGTTTTTGGTTTGTTTAATATAAGCAACATGCAGATTTGATTTTGTTTTTTATGCAATACGTGGAGAACTACTGAAATTATTTTCAGATTGCACATAAATAGATTTTCTGTGGGGGAAAAAAATGATTACTTTAGGGTTAGAAATAGGATTCATTTAACCTACTGAGCCTACTGGCAAGCCATTCTATGGGACTAATAAACGCTAATAATGGCTGTTTAATGGGATGGAAACATCAGGAGCAGGTGCAAACAGCCACTTAGTTTTTACTGTGTAATGTAAGACAGAGTCAAACTTAGGAGGAAACCTATGAGATGCTGCACAGGTCCTGCACAGAATGTATTTAGAGTTCTTCCAGTGGTTGGAAACACTGATAATGTCTTTTCATAGTTGTAACACATGTGCTCAACTCGGAGTGAACTTACTCAGTTGATTAAACTAACTCACAGCAGCTGTTGTTAAAACCAAAATCTCAGTAGCTGTGTCTGAACATCCACCTATTAATCACTATATAGGGCACTATATAGTGGTTACGCCATTTTAAATCTGTGTCTGAAAGTCTAGTGGATGAAAAAGTAGTGGACTCAAAATTTCCCATGATGCCCCTTGAAAAGTAGTGATCATCCATGGTCACTAGACGAGCAGATATATCCCAGAATGCCTTGTGGGGAGAGCACAAAACATCATGGGATTTACTGTGACAGCAGTGATCATCTGTCTGTCTTTTAACTATAAAGTCCACTATATAGCTGCTTTACATAGTGATTGAGGGATTTAGGGGTTAGGGCGGACGTTCAGGCACAGCCAGAGTTTCCAGCTTTAGGCTAGATCAATTCAGAGTTGAGGATTTAAGTCTTAGTTTGTTAAAACTGCTTTGTGAAACGGGCCTCTGTGCATGCTTAAAAAGGCCACACATGCATTTGTGTACTTTACAGCTCTGATATCTATGTTTGACATATACCCAAATGAACTTTTTGTCTATTTAGATACACATACACGTTTCTACATTTTTCATAGACATTTAGCTGTTTTAGAGATTTATGTGAAGGTAAAGCCATGATTAGCAAGGAATGGCTTGGAATATTCATGTGGGGCAAACATGGTTTAACCATGTTATAATTTAATAGCAAAAACTCCAGTCCTCATCTGATTTGGATATATTCTGTAAATATTGTGCTGTTGAAAAAAAAAACAACTTTGGTTTATAAATTTTATTAAACTTTGGTTTATTAATTAATTTATCAAAATAAGGGCCAGAGTGTTTTGCCTTTGGTGAGTTGTTCTAGCTTCCACAGTTATTAGTCGCTTAGACTGAGGACAGGAGAGGTATGAAAATATTTACAGAAAAACTGTGGGAAACAAGCTTCTGCATAAGTTATGGTGAGAATCTATTCCCCTCTGCAGCTGCTTGTAGCTTTTGGAAAGACAAAATGACAAAACACATAGCTATTATACACAATGTCCATGGTATTTATAATATAAATACATAACATACACCATATCTTCAAATCGTCCCAGCTAATGAGAGAAAACCTATCTACTACATGTTCTGATTACTTGCTATATCTATCTTTACATTTATTCTAACTAACGAGCATTTGTAGCTCATCCGTCCTCAGAACATCAATAATCCATTTGTGTGGAACTGTACTTCTAATTCAAGGCCTTGTTGGTTTTTTTTCATATAGTGTGATTAAGGACATAACATTTCATCCAGGTACCATGCTGCATAACTTTGCGCCAGAGATTTTTTGCTGATGTCCTGTGATTTTTGGCAAAATATAAGATGGCTGCCCAGAGAGACAAGGAGGAGAATAAAGGTGTCAAAAATCAAGCGTTTTCCCATTGAATTTTCACTCTAGGTGAATAGTAGTTGATGAAAAAAACAACCTTTGGGAAACCCAAACAACAACAGAGGAAAGTAGAATTGAATTATTGCAAAAGGTTAAGATTTTAAAAAGAAATTATAGATGGTTCTGATATTTTGGGCAAATGGGCTTCATGCAAGAAGCGTTTGTACAAACAAATTTGTTCCTAAATCATTTTTTGCAGGAGATTTAGGAGAAACTGTTGCATTAACCGTTTTTCTCCTATTTCTATTCTTCTTTCTGGTATGACCCAATTTTACAAGTGCTCCAGACTTGACTCAGGAGTATTGCACAATCAGTCAGCTGTTATTCTAACCTAGTTTTTCACTAAATGACCAAATTTGTTGTTACTGACAAGCAATTGTCAATTTTATTAGGCTGCATCATTATATATTATGCAACTCTGCAGTTATAGATTACATTTTCCTTTGCTGATGACAGAACTACTGGTCACTACACCTGCAGATGGCATGTCAGTATCCAGGGGACACTGGTTTAATTTGTTCATGTCGTCAAAAGAAAAAAAAATAGTCAGTCAGCTCAATGTGAAATCAAGCTACAATTGAAATAACATCTGGAACAGAAAATTGACCGAATGTTTAGCAACACGATAAGACTTACGTTCATTTCACTCCATTGTTGAATTTTTTATTACATAAAATGTGTAATGTTTTGGATTTGGTCTGTCTAAATTAGTCAAATTAGAGTTTAGACAATAGTAATTTTATGTATATGCGGGGCATGAAAGAGATGGAGAGTGTGAAGAAGGGATGAGAGACGTGGTCTAGAGATTTACAGTACAGGTGTGCGTGTGTATTAAAAGGAGATTTAGCAGAATGATGTGTCCTGTTGGTTGATGGCTAACTCATCTTGATTTTTGATTTAATTTTTCTTCTGTAATACTTCGTCGTCGTCTCCCGCTTTATCCGGAACCGGGTCGCGGGGGCAGCAGACTAAGCAGAGACTCCTAGACTTCCCTCTCCGCAGACACCTCCTCCAGCTCTGTTGGGGGAAGCCCTAGACGCTCCCAGGCCAGCCGAGAGACATAGTCTCTCCAGCGTGTCCTGGGCCGTCCCCTGGGCCTCCTCCCGGTGGGACATGCCTGGAACACCGCCCGAGGGAGGCGTCCAGGGGGCATCCGAAGAAGATGTCCGAGACACCTCAACTGACTCCTCTCGATGTGGAGGAGAACCGGCTCTACACTGAGCCTCTCCCGAATGACCGAGCTCCTCACCCTATCTCTAAGGGAGAGCCCAGCCACCCTGCGGAGGAAGCTCATTTCAGCCGCTTGTATCCGGGATCTCGTTCTTTCGGTCATGATCCAAATTTCATGACCATAGGTGAGGGTAGGAACGTAGACCGACCGGTAAATTGAGAGCTTTGCCTTTTCGCTCAGCTCTCTCTTCACCAGGACAGACCGGTGCAGCGTCCGCATTATTGCAGCAGCCGCACCGATCCGTCTATCGATCTCCCGCTCCATTCTTCCCTCACTCGTGAACAGGACCCCAAGATACTTGAACTCCCCCACTTGAGGCAAGGACTCCCCTCCAACCCGAAGGGGACATGCCACCTTTTTCCGGTCGAGAACCATGGCCTCGGATTTGGAGGAGCTGATTCCCATCCCAGCCGCTTCACACTCGGCTGCGAACCGCCCCAGCGCACGCTGTAGGTCTTGGCAGGAGGGAGCCAGCAGAACTACGTCATCCGCAAAAAGCAGGGATGAGATCCGCTGTTCCCCAAACCAGACCCCCTCCAGTCCTTGGCTGCGCCTAGAAATCCTGTCCATAAAAGTTATGAACAGGACCGGTGACAGAGGGCAGCCCTGTCGGAGTCCAACATGCACCGGGAACAGGTCCGACTTAATGCCGGCAATGCGAACCAGACTCCTGCTCCGCTTGTACAGAGAACGGATGGCCCCTAATAAAGGGCCCCCGACTCCATACTCCTGGAGCACCCCCCACAGGGCAGCACGAGGGACACGGTCGAATGCCTTCTCCAAGTCCACAAAACACATGTGGACTGGTTGGGCAAACTCCCATGAACCCTCAAGCACCCTGCAGAGGGTGTAGAGCTGGTCCACCGTTCCACGGCCAGGACGAAAACCACACTGCTCCTCCTGCAGCCGAGGTTCGACAATCAGCCGGACTCTCCTCTCCAGCACCCTGGCATAGGCCTTTCCGGGGAGGCTGAGAAGTGTGATTCCCCGATAGTTGGAACACACCCTCCGGTCCCCCTTCTTGTGGAGGGGAACCACCACCCCAGTCTGCCAATCCAGGGGAACTGTCCCCGACCTCCACGCGATGTTGAAGAGACGTGTCAACCATGAAAGCCCGACAACATCCAGAGCTCTGAGATACACAGGACGGATCTCATCCACCCCCGAAGCCTTGCCACCGTGGAGTTTTTTGACTACCTCGGTGACTTCGGCCCGGGTGATGGACGAACCCAGCCCCAAGCACCTCGTCTCTTCTTCCCCCACGGTAGGCATGTCTGTCGGGTTGAGGAGATCCTCAAAGTATTCCTTCCACCGCCCGACAATATCCTCCTTCAAGGTCAGCAGCTCCCCACACTCACTAAAAACAGTGTTAGTGAAGCACTGCTTTCCCCTCCGGAGGCGCCGGACGGTTTGCCAGAATCGCTTTGAGGCCAACCGATAGTCTTTTTCCATGGCCTCTCCGAACTCCTCCCAGGCCCGAGATTTTGCCTCTGCAACCGCCCGGGCCGCGACACGCTTGGCCTCACGGTATCTGCTTGCTGCTTCAGGAGTCCCACAAGCCAGCCAGGCTTGATAGGACTCCTTCTTCAGCTTGACGGCATCCCTTACTATCGGTGTCCACCACCGGGTTCGGGGATTGCCACCACGACAGGCACCGCAAACCTTACGGCCACAGCTACGGGCAGCCGCATCGACAATAGAGGCAGAGAACACAGCCCATTCGGACTCCATGTCTCCAACCTCCCTCGGAACCTGAGAGAAGCTCTCCCGGAGGTGGGAGTTGAACACGTCTCTGACCGAGGGCTCCACCAGACGTTCCCAGCAGACCCTCACTACACGTTTGGGCCTGCCGAGTCTTTCAGGCTTCCTCCTCTTCCAGCGTATCCAACTCACCACCAGGTGGTGGTCGGTGGACAGCTCCGCCCCTCTCTTCACCCGAGTGTCCAAGACATGCGGCCGAAGATCAGAAGATACGACTACAAAGTCGATCATCGACCTTCGGCCTAGGGTGTCCTGGTGCCAAGTGCACCGATGGACATCCCTATGCCTGAACATGGTGTTCATTATGGACAATCCGTGACTTGCACAGAAGTCCAATAATGAGTCACCACTCGGGTTCAGAGCTGGCGTTGAAGTCTCCAAGCAGAATGATGGAATCCCCGGGAGGGGCGCTTTCTAACACCCTCCCCAGGGATGCTAAGAAGGCCTGGTACTCCGTACTGCCGTTCGGCCCATAGGCCGAAACAACTGTCAGAGTCCTCCCTTCAACCCGAAGGCGAAGGGAGGCGAACCTCTCGTCTACCGGGGTGAACTCCAACACGAGACGGCTGAGCTGGGGGGAGACAAGCAGCCCCACCCCCGCCCTCCGCCTCTCCTCGCGGGTAACTCCAGAGTAGAAGAGAGTCCAGCCTCTCTCAAGGAGCTGGGTTCCAGAGCCCTGGCTGTGCGTAGAGGAGAGCCCAACTATTTCTAGCTGGTATCGCTCCACCTCCCGCACAAGCTCGGGCTCCTTCCCCGCCAGTGAGGTGACATTCCACGTCCCCAGAGCCAGTTTAAGCGCCCGCGGATCAGATTTTCTTCTGTAATACTTCTACTACATAATTTAAAGCTTTTATTCCCCACTGCTTGTCTTTTACTCAATGTCTTTTTGTGAATTGCAAGGGTGGGAAGTCAACCCCTTACATGCCATCATTGGGGTGGCAATAATGCAGATTTACATTTCTCATGAACTCATGCACAGGTTGACTGTATCAGGTTTACGAAGATTATTTACGATCATTAACTGAAGTCAAGCATGTTTGTTGAATCTGATGTGATGAACTTGTAGGAGCCTGTGGTAGGAGAATAAGTAAGGGAAATTTACAACAAGCTTACGAAAATATTGTTGCATGAGGCCCAATATGTCTCATTAGGGATTAATATATCTTCTAGTTTGGCTTTAGAATCAGGAAATCTCAGTAGAATGAAAAACCTAAGAAAGAGATTTACTTTTGAGTGTACTGATCATTCAAAAAAATATACTTAGATTTTTTCTGTCCCTGCAGCCTCTGTGGGACAGCGGCCCAGAGAGCCGTCGCTCCAGCTGGAGCATCAGCCGTGCACCCAGCCTGCACCGGAGAAGCCAGTCAGGGGAGATGGAGTCCCTCCTGTCCGACATGCATGCATGCTCCATCCCAAGCAGCAGAGAGCAGTCCTTGGACCAGTCGGACCATCTACAGGTGCCCATGCTTTTCTCTCCGGACTGCAATGGCACAACCTTTCACCTTCCGGATCTCGGCTACGATGAAGCCCCGTCACATTACCCCAGAGATCAGGAAGAGGAAGAGATTGAAGAGGTGAAAGAATAATATTGAACCATACTTTAGTTATTAACATTCATTTAGAGCATAAACATTGCACGACAAAATACATTTATTTCGTGTCAACTATTAAATAGCAAAAAGCATATAAATGGTTCTCAGTCTAATGGTGCATCAAAGCAGGCAGCTGTTCTGTGTTTAATTTGATTGTTCTATGTGTGTGCTTTTTGCAGAGTTTATGTCAGAGGCTGAAAAAGATGCTGGAGCCATATGAGCCTCAGTGGTGCCGAGAACACGAAGAGTGGTCGCTGTATCTGTTTGCTCCACATAATGAGTAAATAAAAAAATAAATACTCCCCATGCTCACAAAAATAGACATGCCCCTGACAGTCTACTGTGTGGTCTTAAGCTGCAGCATGTGTGAAAATTCACAATGAGCATGTGAATCTTGCAGCTAACAATTAGTAATGCAATTTTCACATTTTTTCAATTAAAGGTGAAGAAAGTGTGACTATACTCCTTGTCTGGATCAAAGCTGTGATAGGAGTGATCCTTGTGATTTATGTAAAGCATGTAACTGATGAGTTTTGTTTTTTTTTTCTCAATGTGTCTCTCTTAAGGTTCAGGATGTGGTGTCAGAGGGTCATCAGTCACAAGATTTTCGATCACGTCGTCCTGCTTTTTATATTTCTGAACTGCATCACCATAGCACTGGAAAGGCCTGATATTCATCCTAAGAGCATGGTAGGAAACATGTGCAGAGAAACAAATGTGATTAATTTCAAAGTAACAACACTGTTCATAGATCTTAACTTCTAATCTTCTATAGTTCAAACCAGTAGTTCATGGAGATTATTTTAGTCTTGATTTTCGGCTTTTAAAGATGCATTCGAATTTTCCCCTTTTCATGGTGGAATCTACCGTAGTTTTTATCAGAACAAGTAGATATTTTTAAGCATAGTCTATAAAGTTTTTTCAGAACACGCTTAATATAAACATTGCAAAACAGAGTTGATGTTTTTGGGAACATTGTCTTGTTTGGGAATAAGCCCAAGAACCAGATGAAGCTTATCATAACCTGGAAAGTTCTGTTGCTGTCGACAGTGAGGCAACTTTAACATCAAAGTGGAGCTGCAACAATTTTTTTTTTGGTAATTGATACATATATTGATAACTTTGTTCTTAAGTGATTCATAATTGGATAGCTAGAAGTGTATAGCTGGAGAAATTTTAAAGAACCAGTTTTGGCTGAAACTATGCCACTTGAGGAGTGTGAATATAATGTGTTTACAGACAAAAGTTTGCCATTTTGCTCAACAGTAAACTACACTTTCAGCATTTTAATGATACAAGCAAAGCTGTCAGATTTCTGTAGGAAATGATTGCAGATTGGAAACACAAACATTTTTTGCAGACATTTGTCCGTTTATAACAAATAAATAATAATTGTGAATATATCAATCTAACATTTCATAAACATGTTTCTGCATTAGCAGCACAAGCTGACAAAACCATATTCATGCCATTCTTAAATTCTAATGAAGGGCCTCCTGAACTTTTCCTTAGGGTCACACTTTAAACGCCCGGTTTTCGAAACTCCTTGATTTTTCCATCCATCCTTCTTTTCCCACTTATTCCATCACAGTCAAGGTGAGGCTGAGTGCTATCTCTGGCAGTCTATGGGCGACAGGCGGGCACACCCTGGACAGGTCGCAAGTCTGTCGCAGGGCAACACAGACACATACATCCATGCACACACATTCACAACTAAGAACAATGTTGTGATAAGCCAATCCATAATGGTTATGTTTTCAGACTGTGGGACAAAGCCAGAATAATCAGAGAGAGCTCATGCATGCACAAGGAGAACATGCAAACTCCATGCAGAAAGACCCCAGGCAGGGAATCAAACCTGAAACCTTCTTGCTGCAAGGCAACAGTGCTACAAACTGCATCCCCTTTTTTTTTATTATCTTTTTTTATTAGAAAAAATTCAATTTAAAACAAATAGGTGCAACTATATACAGTGAACAAAAGGAAACTGCATCCCCTTTAGCCCTCTTGATTTCTCATTTGATGACTATTTCAATAACTGTTGACTTATCTTAGCTCTACATCAATTTTGTCTGAGGGAATACCTACTCCAAACAGCTTACAGTTCAACAAAATAGTTGCCGTCATGAGAAAGCAAAAGAGCTTTTACAAACTATTTAAAGGTTAGAAAAGAAAAGCAGTGAGATATTAAGTCAAATTAGGAAGAATGTTGTTTGGAGAATTCAAGCAGAGACCTTCAAACTTAGTAATACTGAGCCAGTTTTAAGTACACTGTTATGGCATTATGCAGCCGGCCACAGTAAATGGCTTTGGTAATGACACATTGCAGATTGTAGAGGAAACAAGGAATTTATTTTAACATTTTTATCTCCATCTTTATCTTAACAACATCGCTATATGCATATCTGACTAAATGTTAACAGCCGTATGCAATCCTGAAACCCAGGGATGGTCATTTTGCTCCAACTTTGAGACTTCTAGGGATGATCCAGATAAATTTTGGACACACAAGTTGGAAAAGCCCAGTTTAATGCAGCATAATACTGTTTCTTGAATAGCTCCAAAACCAACTACTAAAATGTGTGGACTATGTTTAATATCCAGTCTGAATTATGCCAGACTCTTTCCATGCTAATTAAATGTGTGGTGTAGCCTTTTAAGGGATAGTTCATGTAAGTGTTACATGAGGTGTATACATGTATTTCAGCCTATATATAATTTGCTTCCTGTGCAGACTTCAAATTTATCAATCCAAGACTCATTTAAAAAAAAATCAATTATTTTTGCTTTGTCTGGAGTAAAACCGCAGATATTTTGGTCAAACAACGTGGTGATGGTATGAATATGACAGTGGGTCTGGTAGCATTTTTATGCATGCTTGCTCAAAACTGTTTGTTAAACCTTTAAATGTCTGGAAATACCAGGATCAGATGACTTTTCAGGGCTACTTGTATTATGGACCAAAGCCAAATGTTAAATGCATCCTCACACATAGGCTCAAATTACACTGCTCCTTTTTTAAGTTACGTAAGCAGTGACTGTGTGATGGCAGGTTTTTGATATATTAATCAGCTCTCATTGCCCACACAGTTCTATGATGTACTATGGACTATCCTGGGATTATTATGATTCTTCAAAGCTTCACACATCAAAGTGAGAATCCTCCAGGGTTCCATTAGACTCGCACACTATTTGTACATACTTCCCTTTACCAGTTTGTGACGTAATGTCTGCACTCTAGGGATATGTGGATCAATTCAAACATTGATTGTACCAATTTCAGCATTGGTACAAGCATCGATCAATACTAATGTAATGGTACTGATATAGTTTCAGTAGTACTCGTCTACGTCTCACGTGCTGCATTAACAGTTTCACATCTTTGCACACGTTGCATCCTGTCCTCCTCCATGCAGCTGTGCACAGTTGTCTGCTGTCATGTTAATCAGCCGAGCTGGAAGGAGACATGCATTTTTGCTTTAGCATATGACAGCACTGGTGGGGCATATGGATGTGTTTTACAACCTTTTAAGCTATTTTTAATCATCAATCATCAATATTTTGTTTGTAACAGAATTTTATATTACCATCAATAATTGATTTTTAAATTACCTCTCAAAGCTGGTTATTTATTTAGTTCATTCCCACCATGTCGCCTGTGATTACACAGAGCCCCCTACCCCTCCATCCCCTTGGGAACTTCTGCATTAGCTGGTTTTGAAAATGTCAAGGATGCTTAGACATAAAAGTACATGAACTACTTTAAAAATGTTTTATTTTGAAACTTCTGGTTTTGTTTTGAATCTAATAAGAATTTTGTGATATCTCCAGCTATATATTGACTTCATTATTTGGGCTTCAAACCATTTTATCATTATATCAATTATGTCTTTGGCCAGATTTAGGGAGAATTATTATCAGAAATATAAACTAATTTGTAAGGATTTTTTGCTTCTGTGATTTATATTTGCATATCTACATGCACATTAGGTTAGAAATGCTAAAAAAGCCCTTAGCTGTGACTGAGGGCATTGTTTCTTGCCTCTGTTATGAAATGGTGACCAGTCGGGTTAATCCCCAAAATATCTTACTCTGACCTTTAGAATAGACACTAACTGTCCTTCTGTGACCCAGCATTAGGTGGCTAAAGAAAATGAATGGATGAGTAGATATTTGAAGTTAAGAAAAAAGGCTTATCAATGCTCCTTTTCTTTTCAGCTGAACTACACATAAGACGAGAGCCCTTGGGGTACAAAGCAGGTTAAATCCTCTAAAAAAAAAACTAATGAAAAAAGCTTTAGGGCTTCATTTGCAGTACCTCTAAATGCAGGACATACTTCATTGTCCCTTACAAAAAGAAAAGTAGATCATGTCCTCACAGTTTGAAAGTCAGTGGCCTTCGAATGGAAGTTGAGTTTTTTTCATTTTCATTTGAATTCATACGTAAGTAGATTAAAGTACTCATTTAAGCCACACAATAAAGTGTAAAAATTAATTTTGTAGATGCAACAATCATCTGAAGTTTAAACTTTGTAATTTGATTGTAGTTAATAGCCGGATGTGCATGATCGAGATAGAAAAAAAAAAATCAGGAAAAGACATGGTTGGTGAATCTTCTAGATATTCAACTACTTATCTTATTCACGGAGCTGTTTTTTTAAATAAATGCTTAAACCTTAAATGACTTTTTAGCAAATTATAATATTATAATATAATATAAAATTTAGCTCCAATATTTTTTTAAATGAAACTTTTAATTCACTTATCCTAAAACCAAATGATTTAATACCTTTACAAAGGCAAAGTAAACTAAATGCCTTTTTAACAAAATAAAGACACAAACAAACATTTTAAAATTACAAAGATACTACTATTGTTACACTTTAAAAGGAAATCCTACCAGAATTAAGTTAATTGATGCTAGTATATATTTTAATATGGAACATAAATAACACCTTAGGTAAATCACATAGGACAACATTATTTACACCTCTCATTTAGGGATAATTCACACTAAAAACTCCTGTGGTCTGCTTGTTTGGGCTCAACCAAAAGCAAACCGTATTTTTTGTTATTTTGGTTCCCTTTCAATTTAAACTCCATGCAAGTCAACTGTGTCTAACAAAGCCAGAAGTGGACAGAAATGAATAGGGCGGGATTAGGGACGGACCCAGAAATGAATGAAAATACTATGGCTCTCCCTCATGCAGCCAATTTGTTATGCATTTGTGTGGTTATTAGCTGCAAAACCATTGTGAGTGTCAATAGCAGCTCATTCAGTTCAGATTTTGAGATGCTCTATGTCTAATTTTGGAATGGCATCGCAGAATGAGTCCCACAAGCTGAAGGGAACCTACAGCGTGGTGGAAGTAGTGTTGCCAAGCAACAGACGATAGATCAGGTATCATTTTAAAACTACGTTTATTACAAAGGTGGCTTGGTAATTCCAAGGAGATGCTACAGTATGTTTTCTGTTCTTGGATTGGACTAAGGTCAGTTTATAATCAGGCTAGAGACAAACCGAACAGTTGTCCATTTGGAAGCTGATGACACCTACCCTGGCCAACTAGTCTAATTTACGCCAGGTATACTGCATAATAGTTTTAAAAGAGCGGGTAGAGCCCAATTTCAAAGGCGGGACTAACACAGTCAGTAAATTATAAACAATCAGTTATTGTAACTACAGATGTCACACTAAAACATCTTGTCTCATTTTAAAAAAATAGCTCTTACCGCAGCTAGTTGTTGAAATTGTAATGATTTAAACATTCCTTTTTGGACATAATAAAACATTGCTCCTTCACAGCTGTAATCTTGATCAGCTGGCCTTTCGCCTGCAGCAGTTAGCCTTTAGAGCAGGGGTCATCAACATGGCGCCCACAGGCAACAAGGGGCCCTCAAGGACCACATGGGGTTTCCCTAGGGTCATTTAAGAGCAAAACAATTCACCAGTTTGAAATTTTGTTTTATTTTGTTGCTCTTCTTTGTTGATCATTTATGGAGCATTTCATCATAGAGCATTTAAGCATTTATAAAGATTTTAAAATGACAACATCTAAAAGAAAATTAGAAATTTAAAGATACAATAACAATATGTATGCAGTTTAGATGAACGCTGACCCCTCCAGTTCAAAGCCTTCCTATGACTCAGTACCCATAAGTAGCCCTCGGCCTTAGAAAGTTTGGTGACCCCTGTTCTAGAGGCTAGCCGCAGCCAGCTGCTGCATCTATCTGCTCTGTGTCCCTGATTGGCTTCTCCAATGTACAGCTGTCTTCCTCAGGTCAGCCGTGGCCTCTCTTACGCCTTCAGCGCTCCGGCAGACTATTCCGATCTTCAGCCATCCTGTTTTGATCCTCTTTCTAGCTAAGGCTAACCAGGCAGTGTAGGATCTCTCCCTGCCTTTATTGCTCGGTTTTCTTTTTAGGCTTCTCCAATCTGGAGGGCCCCAGTTTGTCCCCACTCTGGTACTCTCTTACAAACTTGGACCAAGCGCAGGAGAAGGTGCATGTCCACTTAGGGGAAAATTCCCCAAAAATGAGCAGCTTAGCTGGTAGTCTTCATAATGACCGGCTGGTTGTTGGTTGTGGCTGATCACATGAAAACTGAACAATGACTAGTGCAAGTCTGAAATATTAACAAGCCCATTTAGCTTTGATGACAGAAAACCTTGGTTGCTTGGTAGCAATGCTGTTAACTGAGTGGTGGGGAAAATAGTTCTCGGCTGTATTGCTTCAATAAAACAAAAATATTGTCCTTTTTTTTTGGTTGTTTGTGGGTATGTTTATTTTTCCTTTATTTCATGGGCACTATGCAGGTAATCGTTTTGTAAAAGCAATAAGACCCTTGAATCCGTGGGTCACAGGGCTTATATCGTGCCCTGCCATCGTAAATCCCTCAAACGGCTTCTCTGGGCTTATTGCTTTATTAAAACTAGTAATGAACGACTGGAATGTGTTCAGACCATTTCCCAATGTAAATCAAAGTGGTAGATAAAACATTATTTTGCTGATGTTTTAAGCATCTATCTAACTATGATTTGCCTAACAGAATAATACCCATTTAGATAATTAATTCTCAATGTTATGTGATTATTTCTAAGGGAATTATAGAGGGGAACTTTGATAAGGCCGGGGGACACACTTAATTGTTTGATGAGTGGATATGTCAGAGAGGGTTTCAGGTTAAACAGTAACTAACAAGCTGGCATCTTAATTTGCTTCAAATCTTACAAAAATACCATTAATAGTACCTTTAATGTGTATAAGAAGACTAGCAACACTATCTAATGAATATTGAAGCAAACTGAACGAGTCAATAAATGAGCTGAAATATAAAGAAAGTAGCTAATGCTTAAATGAAGAAACTTTAATGGACCATTCAGTCATATTTTAGCAAACAAGTGTAATTAGTGGATCAGAAAACTGGTAAACATCAACGTCATATTAGTGTTCAAAATCTTATTGTAATACAGCTGGTCTCAACGCTTATAAGAGATGCTTAAAACATATTAGCACCTGGTTCAAAGAGGCTGGCTAGCTGTAGAGTTCTTACTAAGCTTTCAGTTAGGCTTTAAAAAAGTAAAAAACATATCACACATAATGAAAAGAAATAATTTTTACATTGCTAGATTGCTCTGCTGAAAACATCTTTTCATGTTCCTGCCAGATTTGGCACCTTTTTGTTTTCCACCATTCTGATAAAGGCAAGGGAATTTAAATAATCCAAGTTATGCTGATCATCACCTCTCTAATCCACAGTCTCAGCTTGGTCTCTGGTTTAAGTCTTTCCTGCTGTCAGAAGGTCAGACATTCATTGTTGCCTCCCCTATGATGGACTGTATAGGCCGCAGGATGAGGAGGGTTTGTCTTTTGGAGGATTGCAAAGGGAACCCAGTGGATCCTTGGATCCTCCTACTTTGGCAAAGTCCTGGGATATTGCTGTACACTAAAAAAAACCTACGAAAAAACATCAGGGTTTTACTGATCCAAAATTCATGTAGAGTCCATGTACAGAATCCTCACTTATTCATATATTTATCTCATGGCTGTGGGGCACTATTAAATCCTGAATTATCTCAGGGTTTATTTAATTTGTTTGTCTTGTTTTATATCTGCTTTTTCTTTTAAGATGATTAGACTTTATTTGCTTTTTTCTTACTTCATAATTGATAGGTCAGGTGTTCATATTCAATGTGATGTTTCTTCTTTATAATTTTTTCTATAAATTATTATTTAGAATATATACAAAAGACATCTCTTCTTCTTTTTTAGTAGGCTGAAATGAAAGAAAGGGTCAATAATCCCTCTATATAAAATTCATTTTATCAATAAACTAAGAAAATTTTTTGGTTTAAAAAAGAGATAAGACTGGTTGGTTTATGAAACAGTTGTTTTTTTGAAGCTGTGTATAGCCTTCACACATTGAGTAACAAAAGGGCGCAGAATTACACTGCTACCAGGAACAAGCTTGTGCTTTTGAAACAACAATGAAATTTAAGCAGCCACTTTCGCTGTTGAAGAGAACAATTTAGATTTGCACAGTTTTTCAAAAACACAAACCTTTACCACATGCTGAAGATAATGGGGGAAAAGACAAAAGAAGTTTCAGCCTGCACAGACAGGAGGTTCCTTGTTTGTAGCTGATGCAAAGTTAGTCTGAGACCAACCATCAAAGTATGTGTATTTTTTTTAGTATGCTTTTGTTTCCAATGCGTCTGCTATGGTCTTTTTTTCAGCTCATTATATAACACGTTTCTGTCCAGGATCAAAGCGAAAGCTACTGGGACACATAACCTTTGAAATAACAAATGGGCTTCTTGCTTTGTGAACACCCTCATACATGTGCCTTTGTGTGTTTGTGACAGGAGCGAGTGTTTCTCAGCGTGTCCAATTACATCTTTACCGTCATCTTTGTGGGCGAGATGATGATCAAGGTAACCATAACAGAACCCTTTTACTGCACAAGCATTTCACTCAAACTGCTTTATCTAATCTTGCTCATAAAAAGAAGCAATTTTCCCCCTGGGTGGGGACCAGAGGAGCTCTTCTGTCTCAGTTTCTACTCATATTTCTTTATTATTTAAGCAATTCAATTGGATCTGTGTTTGTCATAAGGTTGTAGCAATGGGCCTGTACTTTGGAGAAGGTGTGTACCTGCAGAGCAGCTGGAACATATTGGATGGCGTGTTAGTGTTTGTGTCCATGGTGGACATCTTGGTCTCCATCGCATCAGCGGGTGGTAATCGAATCCTGGGCATGCTGCGAGTCCTTCGCCTTCTTCGCACCCTGCGGCCACTAAGGTAGGAGAATGGGACTTTTCCACCTATTTTGTATGTTTTCACTGTATCAGTATACTGAAGTATTTCTTCTCTTTAACTCGTGACTAATCTATTTTGGCCTCTCAGACTTCCGGCAAAAATTGGCATCAAGAACATGAGATAACTGAGTAAGGAGGAATTTTGAACAACACCATCATGCCAGTTTGTTTTGAATTAGCCATGCTGTAATGACTGTTATGGAAGCACATCCTACTAAAATTGCAAATGTGTGCATTATTTTACAGTTGTTAAAGATTCAATAAATATTAAGAAAGAAACATGCCAATTTAGGGCCATTATTGTCTTTTATTGCACCAAAGCATATAAATTTAATTTACTTACTTTGACTAGGCCACTGTTTTTTTCTTAGCCATTAAGTGCAGGGATAGCTGGTTCTTTGTGTTTTTATAGCCCAAGTACATCTGAACACTAAGGTGAAAAACAGATGGCCTGGCATTCTTTTTAAGGGTGTATGGTGTTGTCATTTACAGCATGTTGTTCTGAAGCATCAAAGTGGCCCCATTAGAATGCCACCACTGTATTTAACCAACAGTATGAGGATAGACTGTGTTAATTTTAACCCGCAATTAATGTGACACACCTTCCAAAAAGTTCTACTGATGTCACGTAAGTCTGAGGCATGTTTTTCCAAAAGTGTTGGGAATCATCAAGATCTTGCTTTTGCAGATGTTTTTGTTTTTCGTCAGCTGGATTTAGTGTTGGTACTTAAACTCACCGGCCACATTATTAGGTACCCTGTGCTAGTAACGGGTTGGACCCCCTTTTGCCTTCAGAACTGCCTCAATTCTTCGTGGCATAGATTCAACAAGGTGCAGGAAGCATTCCTCAGGGAGTTTGGTCCATATTGACATGATGGCATCACACAGTTGCCACAGATTTGTCGGCTGCACATCCATGATGCGAATCTCCCGTTCCACCACATCCCAAAGATGCTCTATTGGATTGAGATCTGGTGACTGTGGAGGCCATTTGAGTACAGTGAACTCGTTGTCATGTTCAAGAAACCAGTCTGAGATGATTCCAGCTTTATGACATGGCGCATTATCCTGCTGAAAGTAGCCATCAGAAGTTGGGTACATTGTGGTCATAAAGGGATGGACATGGTCAGCAACAATACTCAGGTAGGCTGTGGCATTGCAACGATGCTCAATTGGTACCAAGGGGCCCAAAGAGTGCCAAGAAAATATTCCCCACACCATGACACCACCAGCACCAGCCTGAACCGTTGACACAAGGCAGGATGGATCCATGCTTTCATGTTGTAGACGCCAAATTCTGACCCTACCATCCGAATGTCGCAGCAGAAATCGAGACTCATCAGACCAGGCAATGTTTTTCCAATCTTCTATTGTCCAATTTCGATGAGCTTGTGCAAATTGTAGCCTCAGTTTCCTGTTCTTAGTTGAAAGGAGTGGTACCCGGTGTGGTCTTCTGCTGCTGTAGCCCATCTGCCTCAAAGTTCGACGTACTGTGATTTCAGAGATGCTCTTCTGCCCACCATGGTTGTAACGGGTGGTTATTTGAGTCACTGTTGCCCTTCTATCAGCTCGAACCAGTCTGGCCATTCTCCTCTGACCTCTGGCATCAACAAGGCATTTCCGCCCACAGAACTGCCGCCCACCGGATGTATTTTGTTTTTCGGACCATTCTCTGTAAACCCTAGAGATGGTTGTGCGTGAAAATCCCAGTAGATCAGTAGTTTCTGAATTACTCAGAACAGCCCTTCTGGCACCAACAATCATGCCACATTCAAAGTCACTCAAATCACCTTTCTTCCCCATGCTGATGCTCGGTTAGAACTGCAGGAGATTGTCTTGACCATGTCTACAGGCCTAAATGCACTTAGTTGCCGCCATGTGATTGGCTGCTTAGAAATTAAGTGTTGACAAGCAGTTAGACATGTGTACCTAATAAAGTGGCCGGTGAGTGTATCTCGGTGCAAAGATGACTGTGGGAAATTCATGTCAATTATATGGTTCAATAATCAAAATAGACTAAGACAAACTTTATTGTCATCTTGCATACACATCTTGTAAACAAAACAAAACCATACAAAACTATGCATACAGCTTTACAACAGTGACATGAGCACCGTACAACAGTGAAATCAATCCATTATAAAGTGCAGCAGAATGTAAACAGTGTAAGAGAAAAAGAAAACCAGTTTGTTCCAAATGGTGCAAAAGGCATTGGTGTGGAAAGGTTCAGAGCAGTGCAAAACAAATAAATATGGTACGAATTGCAGTAAAACATTGAGTTGTGAGAACATCTAAGCACCTTACTGAGGGAAGACTATTGGTAAATAGAATAAAAACACAAATGGGACTTGGACAGTGACAAAGGAATGTTAGCAACCAAAAACAAAAGATTAAGAGTTCCAACAAAGGAATCCAAACCAAATACATAAAGGAAAGAACAAACACACAAAGGATGGCAGAAAGACCATACAGCTAAAGAAGTGAGGATTAAAGCAGAACACCTAAAGATCATGGCAGGATGCCTTTAGTTCCTCAGTCTTTTGTTTTTGGGTTGTTGATTTATGACCACAGGCCTTAAATAATGCCAGTAAGGACACTAGAACATTAAATATTGTTATGGATATTTTTTCTGACCTTCCAAGTTGTCCCTTGGTAGGGTAGCCACTCACTGAAAATGCTTTTCTATTTATTTTCTATTGTGGATAGTTACTTACTATGCTTTGTTGGTGTCCTAATGATATTACTTCCTAATTATCTCAAATTCAAATTTTTTTCTTTTCTTCTTTTGGTCTGGAGCGTTGTGTGTTGCTTTTCGAAACTTCATGTTGTCTGATAGGTTTTTACGCAAGTCATCCCTTATTTTGACAAGTCAGCCAGTATGGGTGTTTCTAAAGAAATCAGACTGAATAAATGTGGTTGATCACACTGCTTTAACTCATGATTTAACAAATGGGGGCCACACAATACAATATACTGCAATACATTGTTTGTTTTTTCCCTACTAAATTGAAACATCATTGGCAAATTTGCCTACTGCAGTTACTCATTTGGACATTATTAATTTTCTAAAAAAAATTGCAGGGTGATGCACAAAAAGAAAGCAGAAAAAAAATCTATTGTAGGTCAATACTTACCCATAGCACTGTACACATCTTTGTCTCTTTCAGGGTGATAAGTCGGGCTCCAGGTCTAAAACTGGTTGTAGAGACCCTGATCACATCTCTCAGACCAATCGGAAATATTGTTCTCATCTGCTGCGCATTTTTCATCGTGTTTGGGATTTTAGGAGTGCAGGTAAGCTATCCTCTGTTATGCATAAATCATCTCTAAGAGTCACAAATGTAACCTTTTTTTTTTACCCAAAACTTGCCTGTGTTTTCTGCTGAAAGAAAGATACTACTTTAAGGGTTTTAAAACAAATGAGGCAAAGCCCAGAAAGGTTTCAGGTAATAAAAAGTGAGGCAGAAAATTGTGAGGAAATGCAAATGAGTTGCAGATTATGCAAAAGAGTCCCTTGAAGTAATTAAAAAAAAACAATGACTCTACTGAGGGATTGTGCTGAGAATGGATTCTTTAAAGCAGATTTTAACCAACTTAAAGATTTTTAAATCAATAATTCAGTGAATACTACTTGTTCTTTTTTGTTTGTATTATTAATGTTGAGTTCTTTTACCAGAAAATGTTTATAGGATAATGTTAAAGTTTTATCCTTTTCTTAGCTTCCTTTCACATAGACTTTTATATTGACCATAGAAGAGTGTTCTGGCTTTCTTGGGCTTTAGCTCATCATTCATTTTCTGTCCCGTCTATCTGCTAATCACTTAAACTCAATTAAGTCTGAGTTTAAATGATTGAAAGTTCCCCAATAAATGACAAGTGAAGAGCTACCCCTAGAGAACAGCTAGTCCAAAGTACACTGGATCATTAAAGGGGTCATAGAATGCAAAACTGAGTTTACATGTTTACATTCTGTAATTTTCCTCTGGGATTATTAAAGTATATTGAATTATGATTCTGACATTGTCATCCATGAATAACGATAGTTCAGTAGGTGAAATGGACGTACAGAGAAGTTCAAATCCCTTCGACACCTCCTTTCTCTGCAAATCTCACGATTCTAAACTTCCACCATGAAATGGGCGAATCCAAACGAAGCACCGAATTGACATAAACTCAGGGATGTTGCCTTATTTGGTTCGGCCTGTAGTTTTGTCACGCACCCGAAATTGACATACAGACCACCCCACTGGTTCACTGGCTCAAGGGGGGAAGGTGGGGTTGTGGGGGCCAATGAAGTGTCGACTGCTGGGCCGCTGAGTGGACCGGACCTCAGGCATGTTTTGGGGTGGGTAATCAACAAAAATCCTGGACGATTTTGAAATTCCTGCCGAAAATTTTTTTTTAGGTATGAAAAGTAGGACATGCCCGGAAAAGAACGACATCTGGTCACCCTACAATATCAACAATTTCAATGTTTCATTGAATAAGAGCTTATTGCTATGATGCGTCTTTGCTCAGCAGCTTCGCTCGTCGCAAACCAACCAATCAGCGCACAGCTCATCTAAATATTCATGAGCATTCCATAAAAGGAAAGAAACCTGTCGTTTCATTCTAGGCCTCTTAACCAGGCTTGCATTAGGGCTCATAGAACAACAAAATGCCATTTTTAGCCAAAGCAATGTGACACACTCTATTTAGAGACTTTAAGGACCAGCTGCAAATACCCTATAAAGTCATTCTATGACCCCTTTATTAGCTCTTAGAAACTCCTATAGCAGTCATAACTCCCAATGATTATTTTCTGTCTAGCTATCAATTACAGGATTTTCTTTAAAAAAAAAAAAGAATCATAGTTTTTAGACATTTGCAAGCATTTATTTATGACAGTCGACTTAGTGCGTCACAGTGCGTCAATCAGGTAATTCGGCCACTATAACACTGAATCGTTCCTTTGTCTTCCAGTCTGCTGTAGATTTGACCCAAAAATCCATCCAAACACACAAAAGTACAAATATAGGCCTCATTCTTTACCTGATCACCTACAAGATTTATTCTGTCATATATGTTGTAATATGAATAAAACTATTTTCAAAGATTTAATCAGAAACAAGTAATTAAAGATTATTTGCTTTGTTACTCTATGTGAAAAGAACAACTGAGTTTAACATTATTTGACTTGGAAAAATGGAAAAGCAGCCGCAGGTAATGGAGCCTAGGTGAAAGTTCAACTGATGAAACTCATTACTTTCCTACATCCACCTGCTGCACAGCCAATAAGCTTTGAAACACATCTCCATGAAAGCCAATCGGCTTCAAAAGTTCATATTTAAAGGCCTCCGATTCGCAATTTTCTGCTCCTGTGCGTAGGCGGCGGATGCACTGTGTGGCTTTATTCAGATGACACTGTTTCAACCCACGTCTATGCCTGTCCATGCTTGCTCATCATGGACAGGTTCTCTCAACCTGTGTTGTCCAAACTGGACTCCCATCTTCCAGGTCCTTGAGTGAAGCTCTAGCATCAGCTCACGCAATCCACTGGATCTCCCTATAAAGCTCAGCATACCGTCTCGCTAACCAGCAGTCTACAGACTGACCAAATTCATCTATCTCCACTCCACCACCAGTTTCAGGCCTGGGCGAGGGGGACAGCCCTATTCTTTACTCCTGTTCATGCATATCTATCAAAATTAAGCGCTATGTTTCCTGCCGAGGTCTGAGCGCCAAGGACTAAAGTAATTCTATCAATAAATTTCTACCAATTGTCTTTTATCTCCATGTGAGTTTTTCAGATTGAAATGGATTCTATCAAAAGCAGTTGGTTAATGTCGTTCTTTTCATTAATGCCCTAATTTGGGAGCAAAAGAATAGTGTAAGAAAGGCTAGCTCATGAAAGAAAAATATATTAGAGGAATTAGTCTATATATTTTTTACAGATCTGCATTCTGACATAAAAAGCCTTTGTTGTGTCTTATTTGTCAAAACATTTAAAATTTAATAGATAGCTTCACTTATTCAACTCTTGAACATTGTTTTAAAAAAGTACAAATTGATGGGTAAATCTGCTCTTATTACATGTTACTCCCTTTTTTAATGCTTACAATCCACCGGTAAACATTTGATTGCAATAGTTCTTGTTTCTGAGACTTTTAAATGTGTTCCTGCTCCTACACATTTGATTCAGAGAAATGAAGTCATTATACACAACACAAATATACTTCTCACCTCTGGTGGTCCTTCTATATATTATTGTGCTTTATCTTATAAAGAACATTTGACTAATTACATTTTTTAGTATCTTTTTTCATTTCTTTTGAAATTTTTATTAATCCTATGATTGATTTGTCTTAAAAAAAACATTACCTTAATAGCACCTTGTGCAACTGCTACATCTAATTGATTTCCCCCTATAGGGATCATAGGTGGATTAATGACCGGGCCTACCGGGCCCAGGCCCAGGGGGCCAGAGGCCCCAAGGGGCCAGGCCAACTTGGCCCCGCGGCCGCGACCCAGGCACAACTACTTTTGCAAAAATAATAATCTTAGTCCCCAAGGGGCCAGGCCAACTTGGCCCCACGGCCACGATCCATAGAGGGTAAGAGGCCCCAAGGGGCCATGATCCATAGAGGGTAAGAGGCCCCAAGGGGCCAGGTCAACTTGGCCCCGCGGCCACGACCCACAGAGGGCCTGAGGTCCTAAGGGGTCAGGCCAACTTGGCCCCGCGGCCACGATCCATAGAGGGTAAGAGGCCCCAAGGGGCAAGGTCAACTTGGCCCCGCGGCCGCGACCCACAGAGGGCCTGAGGTCCTAAGGGGTCAGGCCAACTTGGCCCCGCGGCCATGATCCATAGAGGGCCAGAGGCCCCGAGGGGTCAGGCCAACTTGGCCCCGATCCATAGAGGGTCAGAGGCCCCAAGGGGCCAGGCCAACTTGGCCCCACGGCCACGACCCACAGAGGCCCCAAGGGGCCAGGCAAAATTGGCCCCGTGGCCATGATCCACAGAGGGCCAGAGGCTCTCAATCATTATTATCAAAGCTAATTCTCAAATTGGATGGATCACACAACCTCACTCACATATTCTTTATCAATTATTAAAGGTTGTTTCTGAATTTTGATCACAGAACTTAATGCAAATATTCTTGATTGATTGACAAAGCTCATTCTCAAATTTTGATTACACAACTTTACTCTGACAAATTATCATTATCAAAAAACTCTATCTCGAATTTGGATCACAGGTCTGTTCCCAGGTCTGTTCTTTTAGAATCTCCTCATTTGGTATTTTGAACTCGTGAGAGACTGCTCAAAATTTGGTTTCCTTTCCCTCAGTTCAGACTCAGAGATAATTTGAAATCATTCAACAAGAAGTTTAACGCGCGCGCACACACACACAAGCACACACACACACACACACTTGAGTTGAGCATTACTTGGAAATTCTTATATTTTCCATTTTGCTGTTACTATCAGCATCTTCCCATTTTGTCCTTTTCTTTCGAAAAAGTTTACAGTCTGACATTTGTCACTGCTGTCAGTTAATAACTTTTTGGTCTTTGACCCATTTTGTCATTTTCTCGATTCGATCGTCACTGACCACTCTCTCCTGTCTGGCAGACATCGTTGCTGCCATCATAGCTAGCAAGCTGCCTGCAGATAGCAACATTTTGGTGTCCTTTTAGATAGAAGACAAAAGTGCACAAAGTTGTACAATTATTATCTTTTCAAAATATTTGTTTCACTGTCAGTGTGATTGACCGACTTTGCCGCTAGATTTCGTGTCTTTTGGCCATACCTGGCTAGCGACTAAAAACATCATTTAGCGACTTTTTGGTTGTGAAGATAAGTGGTAAAAGCAGATCTGCCTGTTGGTCTTCCCACATTTTGCCATTTGGTACTTTGCACTCTTGTTGGTCACTCCAAGGCATTTGTCCCTGCCTTCAGCTAGTCACTTGGCTCTTTTGGAATATATTCCACTGTAATTGGCTCTCTCTCTCTTTCTCCACAGTACAAATCAGTCTGTTCCCTTGCCATTTAGACATTTTCTTGATTCGATCATCACTGACCACTCTGCTCTCCTGCTGTCTATCAGACGAATCAGTTGATTCTCTGCTCTCAATTGTCTATGCTAGTAAGCTGTTATTCTCTGCTTTGGAGTGTTGATGCTGGGTTGTTAGTTTTCTAAATCACCTCACACACTTGAAGGAAGCAGCACCGATCATAAACACACAAACAAACTCACACACACACACACACACACACACATAGTTGGTTTATCTGTTGTGATAGGCAAAGAGCCAATGTGCAAAGAAAGAAGGGAAATATGGATCATAAACGTTTAAGTGGAGGAGCTAGAAAAAAAATTCAGCAAGAAAAGAAAAAAAAGGAATCAGTTTTACTTGAGAGTGTTCCAAATATCTCCAGCTTCTTCAGTACAAAGACATCTGCTGAAAGCAATTCTATAAATGCTACTGCAAATTCAGCTAAGATTAGCACTGCACCTGAGCTAGCATGTAGCTCCCAAGATCCTGAGACCACTACAAGTGTAGACACTGAACCAAATGCTTCTGATGCTTATGATTCAACCAATTCAGCAGTAGCCAGTTGCTCGGATGAATGTGAGGTCACTGCACCTCTGGACAGCATAGAAAATGAGCTGAATCTTTCTTCAACACCATCTACAGTGACAACTCTACCTAGTGATCCCGCTAAATGGGCTGAGACCCTCACTGAGTCAATGAAGGAAGTTCTTATTCAAAGAGGTGCAAAATCATTTCACAACCGTCACAGCCATTATCCAGCTTCTGTGAGGAACAGTGGGCTAGGAGGCAAAACCCGATGCCTAAACAATGAACATTTTACTTCACACTTGCCCAATGGACAACGAGTACAAAGAGAGTGGCTGATGTACTCTCCCTCTACTGGTAATGTTTACTGCTTTGCATGCAAACTGTTTTCCCCAAAAACGCATTCTTTTGTGACAGGCTATTGTGATTGGAAACACTCAGAAAGATTTGGTGAACATGAGCGAAGTGCTGAGCACATAACCTGCATGCAAGCAGTCTTGAACCGCGCCAAAGGTGCCACAGTTGATGCAGACCTGTTCAAACAGTTTCAGGCAGAGAGCAGCTATTGGAGGCAGGTGTTACAAAGAGTTGTTGCAGTCATAAATTCCTTGCAGAAAGGGGCCTTGCATTTAGGGGTAAAAATGATTCGTTAGGGTCTCCTCTCAATGGGAACTACCTTGGTATTCTGGAGGTCCTGGCTGAATTTGATCCCTTTCTAAAGGATCACATCAGAAAGTTTGGGCAGATGGGTCGAGGTAATACCTCATATCTGTCCTCCACCATTTGTGAGGAATTCATTGAATTGATGGGTGCAAAAACCAAACAGGCTATAGCAGATGAACTGCAAGCAAGCAAATACTACTCTATCATTGTGGATTCAACCCCAGATTTATCTCATGTGGACCAATTGACATTCATATTCCGTTTTGTTAGCAAAGAGGGCAGTGTTGTTGAACGCTTTGTGGGTTTTGAGCCCATTACTAGCCATACAGGTGAAAGTTTGGCTAACTGTGTCATGTCTGTGTTGGAAAATCTAGGGTTAGAGCTGTCAAATTGCAGGGGGCAGGCTTATGATAATGCCAGCAACATGTCAGGGAGGTATAATGGGTTGCAGGCTCACTTAAAGAAAAGCAACCCATTAATACACTATATTCCATGTGCAGCTCACTCTTTGAATTTGGTGGGAGTCAACAGCATTGACAGATGTGGAAATGAAGTCTCTAAGTATTTTGACTTGATTCAGTCTATTTACAACTTCTCAACTGCATCCACACACCGATGGGACAGGGTATTTGGCAATTCCAACATAGATCTCACACTTAAAGCTTTATCCAACACGCGTTAGAGTTGCCGTGCAGAATCTACCAAAGCACTGTGGCAGAACTACAGTAAAATAAAAGCAGCACTACAGGTTATTTCCACTAATGACACAGAGAAACGAGACACACAAACTGAAGCTGACAGTCTAGTGCGGAAGCTGGATTCACTTGAGATGGCCTTCATGGCAGGCTTTTGGGACACTGTTCTGTCCAGATTTCAGGCCACAAGTCTGCAACTTCAAAAAGCAGACATGGACCTTGGTACAGCAGTTAGATTGCTGGAATCTCTGCGCACCTTTGTTCTCTCCCAAAGAGATCTATTTGATCATTTTGAGCAGAAAGCCTTAAACATGTTGGGTGGCACCCCATCTTACAGGGCTGAATGGACGAGGAAACGTAAAAAGTTTGCTGATGAATCAGCATCCCCAGATGTTGTGCTTGAGGGAAGGCAACTGTTTCAAATAGAGACATTTATTGCCTCTATTGATCAACTGAGTTCAAGCCTTAATCACCGTCTGGAGGCCTACAAACATCTGAACAATTTGTTCAGTGTCCTTTTCTCTTTGGATACAGAGTCCAATGCTTCAGTCCTTCACAAGGCCAAGATTCTCACTGAATCATACCCATCTGACCTCAATGAAAGTCTTGGACAGGAGCTTATACAGTTGAAATCTTTTATACAGCTCAACAACACTGATGAGGAGAGGACCCCTTCAGGACTGCTCAAAACAATAATACATTTTGGACTACAGCCTACGTTTCCTAATACATACATTGCGCTACAGATTTTTCTCACTCTACCGGTCAGTAACTGTGAGGGAGAACGCTCATTCTCTCTTTTGTCAAGAGTAAAAAATGAGCTGCGCACAAGAATGACTCAGAAAAGATTAAATGCGTTATCTCTAATGGCAATTGAGAGTGAGCTGACAAGAGAGTTGGACTTCAATGATGTGGTGGATGATTTTGCAAAATTGAAAGCACGAAAGAAACCCCTTGCTTAAAGGTGCACTGTGTAAGATTTTTAGGTTATTTCCAGAATTCACCCATTCACTAATGTTAGGCTACCTGTTTTCATGAATACTTACCACCACCATAAAATACTTGGAGAATTGCACTTTCGCCATTTCTGGGAAGTGTCACCTGGATTGTGAAGATAGGATTGACTTTAGGCAGAAGCTTGGTGCTTTCTCTGGCAAACTGAACCTCAAGCTTCATTCTCTGCAGCTTTGCATTCTTGTGCAGACTTTCATCCACAAGGAACTTTTCAACTTCCCCACTATCGTGAAGGGGCCATCAAAAGATTTGAGTGTGTCCAGCATGTCTAGTCTCTTACTCTCCTTTCTTTGAGCCATCTCTTGTTTCTCATCTGCCCTACTCTCGAATTTTGCCTTCATGAATTTACTCCAGTTGAGTTCAACCTCCCTTTTTGCTTGTGCTGCTGCCTTGAAACCTCTGAAGCTCCTGGCACTTCTGTAAAATTATTGACCTATTGACTGCGTTCAGTGTGCCCAACTTCTTCAGTTTGTAGTCCACCTTGCCACATTGTCTCTCCATCCCAATGTTGTGCACAGGGGTGCCATCAATGTTACTAGCCTGTTCACTGACAGGGTCCATTGGGAAGGTCTCCTCATCCATCCTCTGCCTGGCCAGGACAGTCTTCAGATGGGGCAGCATGAGTTCAGGACATGTCCAGTGCCTGTCCAGCCACTATAGCATTCTTGGAAATGGGCTATCTTGACCTGTATGCAGCCCTTGTACCATGAACTGGCCTTTGTGGTGCTCTCCGATGCATGTTATCATTTTACCTTTCTCCTTCTCCTCAAGCTTAACCACAAATAGATACAGACTTTGAGCCTCAATTTGCTGCACAGCTGCCGTTATGCCAAAGTGTTTCCTAAGATATTATTTTATTTTTAATGATAGAAGGGAGGAAAAGGGGGCAAAAATCATGTCCGATTTAGTTTTTTGGGTGGGGTGGGGGGTTTATTTCATGATAGCTACCAACTTCCAATACATAATATCTCTCAAATGACCCAATGCACCATCACTGAAGTGGGCATAATCATTTTCCAAAATGTTTATTTTTAGGCCATTTATCCCCTCCCCCTGTGTCTGTGTGAAACCTGTGCTTGTCAGTGTCTGTGTGGTATACCTAATAGTGTGTGTGTGCAGTATGTGCACTCTTCTGTACAGGACAGTGTGCATGTCTGTTCACAGTGTACAGTATTTCTTGCATAGTGCGTGCGTGTGTGTGCGCCCGCACGCGCGGGGGGTTGAGGGGCCAAGACCATGTCAGGCCCAGGGGGCCAAAATTTCTTAATCCGCCCCTGATAGGGATGCTAAGATTCCGCTTATCTCCCTATTACTAATTGTATGATTGTTAGAGAAATTTATGTGCTCATAAGTTCCACATTTAAACTGATGATTAGCCAAACAGCTCCCTCTGTTTCTGCCATCTTCTCTGAGAAACTGTGAGGCTTGCTGAAAAGCCTTCTCACATTCCTCCGCTCTCTTATAAACAAGGCCACTTTGTGAACACCTTTTATCTGAAAAATACAGAATACAAAGAAATATTTGACCTAAAATGACATCACTAAAAGCTACTTTTGTCTTAAGACTCTTTGTGAAAAGTGGTCCATCGGAAGCGCTGGTTTATCTTAAAACTTTACAATACCATTTCAGGTTTATTCCTCACTTTACTGGTGTTTGCTGGTTTCATGCTGCTGGATTATACAGGGATTACATGACAAATCTATAAATTTAGTAAGGATTACATTAAATGGATCTGAACACAAGTGTGTGCAATATTTTTTCTCTTGATTTATTTTTTTTAATTACACACACCTTTTTTTCTTTCAGTAAATTATTAACCCCACTTTGTTTTTTCTATCACATAAAATCTCATTAAAATACATTGAAATGTGTTGTTGTAACTTGATAAAATGTAAAAAGCTTCGAAGAGCTGTGAATTAGGCTCTGTGCCTACTGCAAATATACCCGCTAATATTCTCATTTAACTTTTGCAGAAGAGATGAAGCCTTGAAGCGCTGAAGCTGACATTTTGGAGTCTTTTATTTCTAGGAACACAGCATCAGCTAATTATTTTCTAAAAAGAGCAAACTCTGCAGCTAGTGTGCAGAGAGAAGCATTGTAATATGTGACACTGTTTTTCACTGCAGACCAATGAAACTCATCATCATGCTCTGTTGCTTTTTTCACACGTAGAGGTCAGAGTTTCATGTATTTTTCTACATTCTCACCTCTCTAGCTTTTTAAAGGCAAATTTTTCTACTGCGACGGGCTAAATGTCAGCAACATCACAAAGAAAACCGAGTGTCTGCAGGCAGGTTATCGCTGGATTCGGCGGAAATACAACTTTGACAACCTCGGACAGGTTTGTCACACACCCACACATCTTTTTGCTGTGACGCCTATTTGTGAGAAACTGATTGTCAGCGTGCATGGCACTGATTTAAATTCGCCTCGCCCATGCAGGCTCTGATGTCACTCTTTGTGCTGTCCTGTAAGGACGGCTGGGTGAGCATCATGTATGACGGCCTGGACGCTGTTGGGGTGGACCAGCAGGTGAGCATAACAGTGAATGTCGCAAAGGCATTCAGATCTTTTAGACAGTGAATGTTTTTAGTCTTTTGTTCTGCTTAATCTGACTGTTTGACTGAGGAACAGGAGAAATATTTCAGATGAGAATTATTATAAGGGGAAGAAGGAGATGGATGAATATTTGTGACAGTGCTGGCAGTTTTACTGCTGAGTCAGAACTTACATTGTCTCATTGCTTACGCTCCCCTTCTCCTCTCCTTCTTACTGTGCTTGTTCTTTTGCCCACCTATCTAACTTCTCTTCCTTCTTCTCTTACTATCCATGTCCTTTTTTGCAGCCCAAAAGAAACAACAACCCTTGGATGCTGCTGTTCTTCATCTCTTTCCTCCTCATTGTCAGCTTTTTCGTGCTCAACATGTTCGTGGGCGTGGTGGTGGAAAACTTTCACAAGTGTCGCCAGCAGCAGGAGGAGGAAGAAGCTAGGCTGAGGGAGGAGAAGAGACAGAAGCGGCTGGAGAAAAGGAGGAGAAGTGAGAGAGCATTATGGTGGTGGGTGGGGATGGACACAGAAACGATAACTGGCAGGAGTCAACTTTAATATCAGGGTCATCTGACACCAGAGCATCCTGCATTTAAAAGCTCTTCCATAAATATTGGTTAAAGTATGTTGATGCTCAGCTTATTTTCACTTTTTTTTTTTTACATTTTAGATTAAAATAATCGAAGTTGAAATAATGAACATTATATTATGTTAAGATTCAGAGAGATTTATAATTAAAAAGTGAGACATATTTAGGTGGCACATGATGTTCAAAATCTGAAAGGTACGGGTGAGTGTTTGTATTCAGTCCTCCTGTAGAACCAGATCTTTAATTTTTCTTCTTTAAAGGAATAGTACACCCAAAACATGATTAGCCTTCATTTTCTACTCACCCCCATGCTGAACAACACTCTGGAGTACTTTTTTGATATCTCAAATGCATCTGGAGATCTGGGAGGCTTCTTGCTGTCTGCTGACATTCAAATAATGGAGGTCGATGGTGACCGAGACAGAAAGGTCCATAAAAGTCCACAAAAAACGTGTCAATATTCCTCCATACTGCTCGTCCAATGTATTCCAAGTGTCCTGAGTGGGTAGCATCCAGAATTTACTCGAAACAAAGTCATTTAGAATGTTTTTAGAGCATAAACAGTAGTGTATAGGATTTTCTGAAAGCGCGCACACGCGCGTTCACGACGCTACGGAAGCCGGCAGACCAAACCAGCGCATTCAGCTCGGCAAAGAACTCATGCTCTTCCTCAACACTGAAGTCCTCAGATATTTTTCTTTCGTTGTTTCTTTCTTTGCACAGGTAAACAGCACATTTCTTCTTCTACGCTTGCATTATCGGCAGAGCAGACGCTGAATGCGCACTTTCATCTGGTTTGATCTGCCGGCTTCCGTAGCGTCGTGAACGCGCTTTCAGGAAATCCTATACACTACTGTTTATGCTCTAAAAACATTCTAAATGACTTCGTTTCGAGTAAATTCTGGATGCTACCCACTCAGGACACTTGGAATACATTGGACGAGCAGTATGGAGGAATATTGACACGTTTTTTATGGACTTTTATGGACCTTTCTGTCTCGGTCACCATAGACCTCCATTATTTGAATGTCAGCAGACAGCAAGAAGCCTCCCAGATCTCCAGATGCATTTGAGATATCAAAAAAGTACTCCAGAGTGTTGTTCAGCATGGGGGTGAGTAGAAAATGAAGGCTAATCATGTTTTGGGTGTACTATTCCTTTAATGTCTTCAAACCTACAGCTAGAACAAAAGAGATTCCCCCTAATTTGACCAGATAAATAAGATGAACTGTCAATGGTATGACCATTTTTGACCTTTAAATAAAATAAGATATTATGTACTTGAAGTAAGAAAATTTATTATTATTTGTTTTTGTTTTGCTTAATTTAAACGTAAACCATTTCATCTAATTTTATCCAACTATATTACTTGCCTCTTCAAATATACTTATTTCAAGAATAATTTACTTTTGGAATTCAACTTGTGATTATTTTGCTAACCAATAGCAAAAAGCTTCTTAAACCTTAATCTAGGTGCTTTGGCATTTCCCATGTTTAGACAGTGTATTTTTCCAAGGCTCACAAAACTTCTCTAATCACCAGATGACAAGCCATCCACTTTTGTATAATACTGGGAAAAATATACGATTTCTCGCCTCTGAATGGAGCACAAAAGTCCATAAGCAATTTTTATTCATGAAACACTAAGCCTCTTCTACATTTTAGGCATTTCATAAAGGATATTGGAGCCTGTGATGGTCCTGTTTTCACCTTTATCATTTTCTACACATTTGACCTTTAAGACTTCATTTAATTAAAAACAGGAAACTAGATCAAATATGCAATAGACATGTATATCAGCATGGTCTTTTCCACATGGTGTATGTCTAATAACACGCACACTGCTGCAAAACTTCTTTATTTGCTGCAAAAACTAATTTCTATATTTATTACACTCAGGACATGCACGTACATTCATTTTTATTTATCTGTTTTTTACACTACCACATTGGTGACTCACTCCGTCCACTCTTTCTCTGCAGTGTAATCTCTAGTAGTGCTTTCCTCTTACTCAGTAGCAGCAGATAAGCAAAGATTTTCTGCCCAAAGACACCTTGAGGTGCCTCGGAGAGTGTGTGTCCATGATGGATAGGATTAAATTCCTGAGGTGGCACTTTTAGTCAGCACACACGCAGCGGAGTGCCACCTGGCACCCGCTTCATCGGTGACTTCATAGCCCATATAATATTTTTCTTTTAGAAACATTTTAATGACTGTCTGTGTATGTGTGTGCGTGTGTGTGTGTGTGTGTGTGTCTCACAGGGGCCCTAGAGAAGCCATATTACGCCGACTACTCCCCGCTGCGCCGATCTATACACACAGTGTGCACCAGCCACTACCTGGATCTCTTCATCACCATCATCATCTTCACAAACCTTCTCACCATGAGCATGGAGCACTACAACCAGCCTAAGGTAACCATGGCAACTCCTACTGCTACCTGTCCCAGAACCATAGTAATGAAGGGAGGTACAGTGAGGAACAGTGGGATTTTTCTTTCCTCCTTTTTTTTGTAAGTCTTGTCTTCTCTTTGTGTCCTGCAGTACCTGGAAGAGATACTGAAGTATTGCAATTATGTCTTCACTCTGGTTTTCGTGATTGAGGCGATTCTGAAACTCATCGCCTTTGGCCTGCGACGATTTTTCAAAGAGAGGTATTCATATTAATCAACATAAGGCCTTAAAGGGATAGATCAGACTTACTGATGTGAGCTTCGAGTGAAAGGCTATAAATAGTAGTTCCAGCAGTAGATAATCTGCTTGTTGTCTCTGTCTGGGCTGTACTTATTTAAAACATCTGACCTGCCGATTTATGGTCCTTGAGACCAGATATTGAAAATACATGTGTATATTGAAACTTGCATTTATGGATCAAAAATGTCATTTGTTAAAACTAAAATATAAATTGTACATTCATAGCGGAACTCTCTCTCTCATTCTTGAAGGTATAGTGGAAGATGTTCTTTTTCTGGGTGGATCATCAAAATAATTGGTCTTCCTAATTGTCAATCATTCTGGTGATATGTTTACATAAGGCCATCCTACGTGCTAGTCCCATTTTTACTTGAGTCTGACATAGTGAAAAAATTTCAAATCTTCTTTTGGAAAGCAAGCTTGTATGAGTGATGCAAACAGCAACTTCTAAATAGAGCGTGCACGATGAGAGATGGGAACGTGCATGCTCTCAAACGTGTTTAATAGGCATCTTCTCTCGGTAGCAGGTACAGGGTTGTGCATGTGCATTTGGACAGGGCGGGTCTTTTCAAACATTGGCGAAAATCCTCCACTATACCTTTAAATTGTCATGGTTTTATCTAAAGCTCGGACCCACATGCAGAGAAACCAATTCAGAGAGACCAGGGGAAAAGGTTTAACAGGTTTTATTGAAGAGATAAAGCACCATACAGTGTTGCTCTGAACTCTGCTCAGCCGGAACTGGAAGGTGAGGGGAAGACACAGCAATTAGTTCAGGCTCAGTGGGAAATTTCATTCGTTGGATTTGGAGAGGAGGATCTGGTTGTAGACTCACATTTCCAGAGAAGTTGTAGAATCTTTGACTCCAATCTGTGTGCTGGTTTCCAGTGTTAGTCTGATTCGGTGGAGGGCGGAACAGAGTTTATCCAGAACACGGTCGGTTGTAGGTGAACGGAGAAACTGACTGCCACTCAGATTGCCTGCGGTACTTGAACGGGTCGAAGTGGAGAGGATTCCCTTGCTCAGTGTGTAAACTCATCGTCCTCTCTGGGAAACTGGGTCCAAACCTCCAGTTTGTATCCTCAGCTCAGTTTGAGGCTCAGTTGATCCCTCCAGGGAGTGAAGGTCCGAAAGATCCAGTTTGCGGAATGACTTACTGCTGAGAGGCAAAGACAAAAAACAAAGTTTAAACTCAGGTTGACAAGAACTCAGTCTTACTCAGCAAAAACTCAGCTTGGCTAGAGTACCCAAAAATGGCAAACACTCTGGCGTTGAGGTAGTGGCAGTCAGCAGCTTAAGAGCACTCCGTTAACAAGGTAACCATCAGCAGGTGTTTGAGGAGGCGGACCAGAACCAGGCGCCTCCTGTTGGAGGAAGGGAGACAAACACAAAAAACATACACACAGACTGGAGCCCTGACAAAATTAGACTAAAAATGTGGTGAATTAACTTTAAACATTCAACACCAACACTGGAATTTTAACACATTTGATTTTGCCTCATAGCATTAAACAAATCGTTCGACTTTCGTTGTTTCTTACACAATATGTTCGACTGCTTTGTATTTTCACTGATTACAGCGTAGAACAGTGTTTCTGTTTTTTGTTGAGGTTGTAACAGTAGCTATAGCTCACTAAAAGCAGTGGTCAACAAGCGGAAAACTGGAATGCATTTACCTTGGAAGTGTCACTCCATCTTCTGATATTTGAATTTCGAGGATAATCATAAATTATCATATCTCTGTCTAGCAGTTAGCTTTAGTTTCTTAAAGGAACTACTCTGGATTAATGCCAAACAATTTTCTACCTGTCGTGGGAAAAAGATTTTGAACTATTTATTCCAGTTAAATAGATGGATGGATTTCGTTCAGCCAGAATTTTATTTTATCTTTGCAATGGGAGAACAAGAAACCATACAGTCCTTATTGCATGATATTTATCCCTGTTCTCATTTAGACAGAGTTTGTCTTCCTTTCTTACAGTGATAGAAATACCAAAGGTGTGTCAGACTGAAAACAAATCTCTGCCCTAAACATAGACAGACAGTTTAAAGAAATGTTAAGAAAATCCCAAACACTCCCTAATAACACCCCCTCTCTCTCAGACATGTTGATGGCCTTGGAGCTCTGAGGCCGAATGAATAAAACTCAGCACTCATAATTATATATATATATATATATATATATATGGGAATTAATAGGAGATGATAACAGTTAAAAAGCAGAAAACTGGAACACATCTATTTTTAAAGTGTCCCTCATCTTCTAATATTTGAGTTTCGAGGATAATCATCAATTATCATATCTCTAGCTAGCAGTTTTGCTTCTGAAAAAAACTACTCTGGATTAATACAAAATAATTATCTACTGCGGGAAACATACCAACTACTTTTTACTTTCAAACTGAACCATATTTTAAATGTTTTAGATGTAAAGAAAAAGCTTTTTTTCTTTTTTCTTTATTAGATGGAACCAGTTGGACCTAGCTATCGTGTTGCTGTCCATAATGGGAATCACGCTGGAGGAAATAGACCTGAGTGCTTCCCTCCCCATCAATCCCACAATTATACGGATCATGAGGGTCCTCAGAATAACAAGAGGTAACACACTGGAGCAGAAATACACACAGAGTAACATGTATTGTAGCTGACAGGAGATGACATGTTGTGACGTTTTAGTGCTGAAGCTGTTGAAGATGGCCACAGGGATGAGAGCTCTGTTGGACACCGTGATGCAAGCTCTGCCTCAGGTAAGAAGCCGGCCTGATGCTGTGGAGTTAAAGCAGTCTTTTCAACTATTTGTCTGGTGGTCAGAGCTGATGAAAGGCAGGCTGCTTGTTTATTATTATACCGGTATATGCAGCAACTTGTCAGTGACCCCTGTCTGCATGGTTTGCAAACAGCAGATTTCTCCAACCGACTGGCATTAAACCTGCAAAACCACCAAACCACTATGCAAAAGCAGCAATTAGCCTGAGGCAAATTGGCTACAGGCTGATTGCTGATTCTTGATCCGTGTTGCATTTAAATCTCCAGGTTGATTATGTTTACACAGCACGCAGATTTACTACAGCTTTGTTTTACTGCTAGGTAGCTGCGAAGAGATAAAAATATGAGCCAGTCTGAAAGCCTCTCATTAAAAAAGACAACCGTTTTCTCTTCATAAAAGCAGGATGTCAAAACACAAACAAGTTATAGAAATGCTAAAAGATAAAAAAAACTTTCATGAGTTTAAAAAGCATATATGTATAAAAAATATATATAACAGGAACATTTTTATATCACTATAATGAAGTTTATTTTTTATATTTTCACATTTATTAATTAATAAATTCCTTAATTCCCGGTAAAGTTTATTTTGCTTTATAATATATTTTAGTTAGATTTTTTTATTCAATAATAATTATGTTTTAGTTTATACTATCTTTAAAAAAAATCCATTGCATTTACTTATTTGCTGTTCAGTCTGATGGTAGCACTCGTAAATGATGGGTCCTTTCTGCTGCTCCCTCATTCAGAGGTCGCAGCACATTACAGCAAGTCATTCTAACTTACACTTAGACTTGGCAGTCTAAGACTTTACTGGATACCCTTCCTGACACAACTAGGTTTCAAACTTGAACCCCTAGACCATACTGAGGGACTTACTACATTCTGAATAATACACGTATATTCAAGATCAGAAAAAAGTCCCAAATGACCAAATAACTCTCCTGAAATTTCGAAAACCATTTTGTCTTAAAAATGTAAACCTTAAAGGGGAACACTGTTTTTTTTACTTAGGCCCCTTGATTTTACATTATTACATCATGTTCTACTCACCCATATGAGTTTTGTATCATTTGGAGCTGTTGTGAAGATATTCCGTTAGGTTATATCCAAGTAACGTCTTCCTATGGGCAGCGACTTGAAGGCACAAACTAAACTGTTCATAAAACAAAGCGGAGTGGAGTCGTAACAGGAAGCCCGGACCACAGGCGGCTACGCTCTACCCCTTCTATTCATTCGGCTAGCTAATCTGAATCGTTCAATTCCATTTCGAGAGCGAGATCATCTGTGGTAGTAGCATTAGACATCTTTCAGGCATGTGAGTAAAAATAGCTGCAGTTCAGCGGACAGGATGAAGGAATGGTAGCCGGCGCACGTAGATTTCGTCCAACACACTGTTTTTAAAACATATAAATATAAAAAATATAACCAAAAATGTCTGGGGGACAGGGAATCGCCTACATGTCATGAATGCTGGCGTACTATAAAGAATAAATTATGAACAGTTTAGTTTGTGCCTTCATATTGTTTGCCCATAGGAAGACGTTACTTAGATATAACCTAAAGGAATATCTTCAGAACAGTTCCAAATGATACAAAACTTAGATGGGTGGGTAGAACATGATGTAATAACGTAAAATCAAGGGCACAATTTAAAAAAAAAACGTCGTTCCCCTTTAAGGAAATTTAATGGCGCCAAAAAATAGGATGAAACAGTTCAACATTGTTGTCACTCATGTGTTGTATAGATTTATGGCACCAATACTTTAAAGGCCCTAAATGCCTTACAGATAATGAAGCTTCATTACTCGACTTCATATATATATATATATATATATATATATAGAAAAACACTTGGTTACTGAAAGTTACCGTTTGGTTTTTTAAAGAAAATTTCTGTTTGATTTAGGTTTTCTTCTGTAGTAATCTATATAGGCTGGGCTCCTCAGTGAAGGGTAAGGATGTTCCTGTGCAAAACTACAGTTATTGGACTCCTAACTGTATCTTTCTTTTTTGCCAAGTGTAAGACCATTATATGTACCAATTCAAAAAGATGCATGGTATTCCTTAAATAGAAAACCTACACCCTTTGATGATTAAATTGATTAAACATCTTTTAACCTTTAATCCAGCTCCTGATCCTAAAAATGCACAGAAATTTGGCACTGAATTGTTTCACAAATCAATGAAATTACTTATAAAGTGAAGAAATAAAATCTGATTATCAAATTATCTTGCTATATGTTACCAGCTTAGAATACTTTATGTATGATGATGAATGAGGTGAATACAATTCTTCAGGAGTGCCAAGCCTTCATTCATTTATATCATTATGTTTCCTGGTTGACAAACTGTAATTTTAGGTGCAGTTTTATGTTTAGCTTTTTCTCACCTTAAAGACCAGCACAAGCCATCTTAAACAGTGCCTGACTGTGGCTGTCACTAGACTAAAGTTTTAGTTCTAGATGACGTACCAGCTAGACAGTGCCAACAGAAAATGTTTTGCCATTACTGCATCCACAGCATACAAGATCAGAAGTATTATTAGAGGTTAGTGATGAAATATATTTGATTTACTGTTCATCAAAAAGCCAGAACTCTTCTATTACAGGAGGATCTTTGTTAGTGTGCTTCTCTGGTGTATAAAGATGTAGATGAACATAATGCCAAGGCTCAAGGACAACCTTAGAGCTGGAATTGTTTCTGCAAAGGTTATAAAGCTACTTCCAAACTCTTTGAAATATATGGTCCAGCATATTAACAAACAAAAAAGATTTTAAGGTTCACTGCTATCTCCTCAAGGTCAAGCTTTACATTAATCAGAAAAACAGAACAAAAATCTAGAAATTAATCTCAGACTCTAGAGGAATCAGTAGTTGTTTCAGACGTTAAATGTCTAGGTTTATAAAAAGAACCTTGGATAAATATGTTCAGTGCTCGAAAGGATCGCCATAGGCAATATGCTTCCCTAAAAAGAGAAGTGGTAGAAAAGCCTAAAAAGACTTTGCTTTAAACACTGGGGACAAAAGAAAAGATGCCTGACTAGATCTCACAGAAACGCCTCTCGCCAACTGGCAAGCAAGGAGGTGAAAGGATTATCTTAGGGCTTTGTTTATGGATATATCTTGCAGTCAACACCATGATAATGGGCTTTCGTGTATACCTAATCATTCTGTAGCAACAAATTAAGGAATCAAGTTCCTGCTATCGCTGAGTTAAAGTCCCGACCTCTGGATGAAACAGCTAATTGTGCAGAAAAAATTGTCTCTGAACCTCAACGAAGTGAAGTAGCTCCTTAATCTCTATGTATAAGAACCAAAACTCCTCCAGACAATTTTCGTGGCATGTGATGTAGCAACACAGAATGAATTACTGAGATCCTTATCCTACATAAGTTGGTTCCACTAAACTTTAATCATGATGTTTTCAAAACAAAAACAAGGTTTTGATGGGCTATTGTATAAAACCTACACCGCAACGCTATTCCTGATATTTTAAATTGAAAAAACTTCCTGGATGGAAAGCGAAAAGTATTCAAACTTGGAAACAATTTCCAGTGGATTGTATTTAACTTTTTTTTTATTTTAATCATGAGTTAGACGTTTTTGCCACGACTGGATTTGTTCTATTTGGTTTCAACTTATAGATCCAACCATGGTTGGTGACTCCATCATATAGGAAAAATATAAACTGCAGTTTGAAAAAGGAAAATATTAGATACATGTAGACATAAAATATCTTTTAGTTGTAGCTGTTGAACTGCCTTGAACACAATGACAAACAGAAAGCTGTTTTTAGAACAAAAATCTCTGAAATCAAATGAGAAGCCACGGAGCACTCTCCTAAGATACAGGAGTCCTCTATGCAGGTATTCCAAGTCATCTGTGAAACTCTGTAGTTTGTGTCACTTTATGGATGATCTCTTCCATCCTGCCCACACTCAAAAGTTTCTTATGAAGTAACTTATTGCTGCGAGGGATTGATCAGTCCCGGTCCTTTGCTGTGGTGTCCGACTGCCACTGCACAGCAAATCAGGGGTTAAGACGGGTTTGAGTTAGAATAAACAAGCAGCTTCGAAATTCATCAGAGCTGGATCCAGCCTCTGATTCTGCACTTGTGTTTTCTTATGGTGAAATCTGATTCTACTTCAGGTGTCTTTGATTGCTCCTGTTACTTTTTAAAGACGTACTAAACATCAGTTGAGTAACTGCTCAGCGGTCTCTGCGTTTGCGCTTTATTTTTATATCCGTTTGCATGTTCGCATCTCTCTCTCTTTCTCTTGATGTTTGCTGTTCATGTCTCTCTTTCTGTGTATCATATACCTTATATATCTGTGTGTGCGTGTCATGTGTCCGTCTATAGGTGGGGAATCTGGGTCTGCTCTTCATGTTGCTGTTCTTCATCTATGCAGCTCTGGGAGTTGAGCTCTTTGGAAAACTGGGTTAGTGTGTGCGTGTGTGTTTGTGTGTGTGTGTGCATAGAACCAGTGTTGAATCGCTAATGAGTGTGTGCTTCAGCTGACACTGGTGTGATTTCTGTGGATTGCATAACAAGAACAAATTTCTGTTGACTTGCAAACGTTAATTATGACAATCAGAGCTCCAGTCTACAAACAACTCATTTTCTTCTTCCTTCCTTTCTCTGCTTTCCAACATTTATCGCCTCCAATGCTTTTTTTCATCCTCTTATAGAGTGTTCAGACGAGAACCCTTGTGAGGGTCTTAGTCGGCACGCCACCTTCGACAACTTTGGCATGGCTTTCCTCACGCTCTTCCGGGTGTCCACCGGAGACAACTGGAATGGGATTATGAAGGTTAGATCTGTTTTTACCTCTCTAAAGACTTAGGATAAAATGTAGAGTGCATATTTGTGATCGTGTGCATTCTGGAAGTGAGGCAGAGAGTGCATTAAGCAGAGAGCACATCACTGTTTTTATGACAGAATAGGAGCTGCTTACATTAGAGCCTGGATGACTTCTGTGACAGACTCACACACAGGAGATCACATTCAGTTAAACATCTCCCCCTGTTGGATCCAGCTAGAAGCACATTACTATCCTTCAACACGCTTCTCTTTATCCATTTATCTTTTATACAGATGCCTCTCAAGTGAAATAGGATGCCTTAAATAATTGATTTATATCTGCAATGTAATACTTCTCTCTGCTGACAAGGTTTTAGGAGATGCCAATTTGATTTTTTTAGCAACTTTAGGTACAGTCACACTTTGACAAATGCAATAAACTGCTTTAATAACATGGTATTACTGTGCTTGATTGGCTTAAAGAACCACCTGATTTAATAGAGAATCTATGGAGTATTGTCATGAAGAATACAAGAGTCATCTGAGCCAACTATGCAGACAAGCTGATCATCATAGTAATGTTGGCTTCATTAACACCACAGTCTTATCCCCTCCATGCCATTCTGCACTGGTGAAGTAATTATTGCAAAAGAAACCCTGAACAAGTACTGAGTATATGTTCTGTATAGGAGGACGACATCGTTTTCGGTAGGATGGTATTCATGTATCAAAAGTCTTTAATTTGATATTATCTAATATTTCAATGTTAGGATGTTATTTTGTTTTATTCATTAGCTGTAAGTCATAATCATCACTTAAAAGAAATAAATTCTGAACTATGTCATTGTGTTTCTTGAAACTATGGTTCCCATTTTGAATATATAACTTCACTTATTAAAATGAACAACCATTTACTTCATTATCTTCTCTTTTCTCTGTCTTTTTTCAGGACACGCTGAGAGATTGCCGCCCGAATGACCGTCACTGCCTCAGCTACCTGCCCTTGATCTCCCCTGTCTACTTTGTCACTTTCGTCCTCACGGCACAGTTCGTGCTGGTCAACGTGGTCGTCGCCGTTCTGATGAAGCACCTGGAGGAAAGCAACAAGGAGGCGCAGCTGGAGGAGATGGAGGAGAGGAAGGAGATGGAGGAGAAGAAGGAGATGGAAGAGAGACGGGAGAGGGAGGAGGCGACCCGCCGTCTCAGCTGCATGTCGGTAGGTGGAGACCTAGAGATGAACGTGGAGCCACCTGTTCAGGTAACCCCCACATTCCTTTAAAGTAGTTGGTGAAGGGAGAAGGGGTGACAGTAACAGTAACAGAGGATTGGATCTGATTGGGCAGGTGCAACTGGAAAACGAGGACTGTTCCCATGGAAACCTGCGGAGGATGGGACGCATGCTGTCTCTCCCCAGCGACAACTATGTCCCACCTCTCAGATACTCCTCTTACACCCCCATTGGCCTCGAGGCCGTTTGTGGCTACAGCTACTCAGGTAATTTGACGTTTTTACATCAGCTTGAATTGAACAGCTTTCAGAGGCCTGAAGCCACTAATTGGACTTCTGTAAAAATCATTGCTTCAATAAAGAGCTGACAGCTGAGATGTGATGCTGTGCAACTAGAGGTACTGTTATTAAAGCCCCGAAGAGGTTTTTAAGATTAATGACAAATAAGTTGAAGTAGGTTTGAAGTACATTATTCTTCTTTGTTCCAACTAAATTGATATTTTATTACTTATTCCAGAAGTAATATTCTTCGAGTGGTTCTTTTGAAGTTTCTGTCTGTTGATCACCAAACAGAAAGCAGTACGAAATACTGTTCTGGCCAGAAATGTACTAAAAAGGAAAAATGAAAAATATTTCCAGGTGTACGACATTTATGAACAAATAAGCTACCGGTATGCTTGTAGTAAAACTGCACCAAATGTAAAACATAGTACTAAACTGACTCTGAGATTTAAAAATTTAAAACACACGTCAGGTGCGTATCAGTGCTAAAAAGAAATGTGTTTGGTGCCATAGTAGAGATTAATCATAGAGCGAATTTACCAGCGATTAACACGCATACAAAAAAACTATGATTTAGAAAATATTTTAAAAATCCTAAATATATAATCCCATTAAATGACAGTTATTAGCGGTGATCAGTCCCGTAGAATGACTTTACATTGTGTCTCAGCTGGTTGTTAGCACCGAATGAATCCCAATCCTAAAATCCTAATCCAAATGGTTATTCCCTTTTAGCTTGCAGAATTAATGAATATATTTATCTGTAATATGAATTAAGTAGTTCTTCATCTATATATATATATATATATATATATATATATATATATATATATATATATATATATATATATATATATATATATATATATATATATCTATATATATATATGTATATATATATAGATATATATATAGATATATATATATATATAGATATATATATATATATATATAGATATATATATATATATATATATATAGATATATATATCTATATATATATCTATATCTATATATATATATATATATATATATATATATATATATATATATATATATATATATATATATATATATATAGATATATCTATATATATATATATATATAGATATATATATATATATATATATATATAAAATATCCACCTGTTGCTCACATTAAACAAACCAAAAACAAAAATTGTTTTCTATGGGATTGATAACTGCTAATAAGACCTATTTATTGGTTGATCACATCTGAAAAATAGACCGTTGGGTGTGTTGAGGAGGTCTTACGCTAAATTATAATCCCTCTATATCAATATTTTTCAAGTAAAATAATCATTGGAATTGTTAGCCTTTTTTTTTAATTATTTCTTTTATGCACTTTTGAAGTAATTTTGGTAGGATGTGCACTGCTGGAAGGTTTCCCACTGGTCTATGCTTTCTTGATTTTTGATTAATAGCTCTTACTGTGGTTGTTTGGAGTCTCAAAGCCTTTGAAATCTGTAAGCATTTCCACACCATTAGATATCAATTACATTGACTTTGTTTCTCATTTGTTTTTAACTGTATTTATATCCAGAGAAGATTTGTTGCTTTTTGGGCCTAGCTGATGTTCTGTGTAGATTATGTCATTATTCTACATGCCTTTTAGTAATAAGGGCCTAAAAGTATGGAATACTACACAATCCTAACTTTATTTATGAACTTCTTTAAAACACTCAACACCTGACACAAAGTGCTGCATATAATTTGTAATTTAAAAGTATTAGGAATTTTAAAAGGAGGCAGTGAATCCCTGGGAGTGGACTGCACAGTCAGCTCAAACCTCTTAACCGCTCCATGTCTTTCTCTACTCTATATTCTGTCTTGCATGTGTACTGACAATGTGTAGATTAGAGAAAGGCAACAATAAATTCAAAGCTGTGCACCACATTTTTTCTGTAATAATTCTAATCATTTGTAAAATCATTCCAATCCATGAAAGCCATAATCACTAATCAATATTAATTTCATGCTCATAATGTATTAAGTCTTATGATTGCTGCCATATCTTTTAAAGACCAGTTAGCGCCTTCATCTAAAGCTTGAGGTTTCATGCAAAAATCATTGTGCTCTTTGCTGCTGACAAACCTTCAAGGACATTTTAGCAGGGTGGTTTGTATCTGTAGATATAAAACATGGGGGATGACTGAGTGTAAAAATGTGAGCACAGAACTACTGGGAATGTTCAACCTTGACTACTCCAGAGGCACAGAGTCCACTTTGCATTTGATGTTCCCAGATATGATTAGTAGGCTCGGTGGCCCACAAGGTTAAGTGTGCTATCAATAAGAGGATCTTTGGTCCATTTCCAACTTGGTTCCTGATTTGAAACTGCTGATCCCATTGAAATAAGAGCTAGACATGGGTGTTCAATTAATTTCTCCAAACAAAGTAGCTGTTAGGGGGAAAGGAATTACTTTTAGAACATAATTTCTAAAGTTGTGTTTAACTGTTTTGGCTTTGTAGAGCATCGGGGGCTCTGAGAACAATTCAAATCTCTCCAGACTACTGACACTTCTGTAAATCTCATAATTTTCCTTCACATGCTATTTTGTGTTTTGGTTTCTTACTAATTATCTTAGTATTTATGTAATTGTATTTTGACAAAATATGAAAAAATTAAATGGGGTGAATAAAACTGTGAGAGACTGTTATATAAAAATGAACCCAAGGAAGTATTAACATTCTACTGTATGTTAAAGTTTTCAGATAAAAAAACAGATTTTACTACAGCTTGTGTCTTTGCATACCTCTATTTTTATGTCTGATTATTGTATGGTTTTGTACAGGCTCCATGTCTTCTCTGGGTACCAGTGGAGGCAGCTCTCTGCTGCAGGTTCCAGGAGCTCTTCCTGCAATCAGCCATGCCTCTCTAGGATCCGGACGTAGCTCCAAGCCCATAATCTGGCTCAGCACCTCTCAGACCACTGACAAGCAATCACTACACAGACTCAGTCCAGCTGACAGCATGGAGGGATACAGGCTCAGTTCAGCTTACCGGACAAACAGGCACAGACTGAGCTCAGCTCACAGTATAGATGGCTACAGATTCAGCCCTACCCATAGAATAAAAAGACACAGACTCAGCTCCACTCGCAGTATGGATGGATATAGGCTGAACCCAGATCCCAACACAGACCGGCCAAAGCTCCTGTCCAGCCACAGTATAGACAGATATCCATCTGTCAGGCTGAGTCCTACAGATGCTGAGAGAAGACGTTCATGCTGGCTCAGTCCTGAGGAGAGTTTGGACAGAAACAAGCTCAGTCCCACCTACGTTCCAGAGAGTTCGGTCCTAAAGCGACCAGCATCCTTCCGCTCTGCAGGCAGACAGCTAAGAAGACAGGTGCGTCATTTTATGCTGTTATCTATTATTAAACCCATATTTTATTTGTTCACCGATGCGCAGAGACTTTTAAATTTCATTTGCATTTAAATTACACTGACAATATTATAAGCTTATTTCAGTTAAAGCCTCTGTTAAAGCAGGTTATGCTGTATGTTTGAACTGATTATGAGTTTCTGAGTCTTGTTACAAATGTTAGTAGGAAAAGAAAATAAATCCTCTAAAAACAACCTCAGCTTTAAGCTTTGATTAAAATAAAATGCTCTTAGTAACAGCCCTGTCCAGTTTCTGAAGAGATTGCAGTCAGACTGCAGAAACTGCCTGTCTCTCGTCCCCTGCTTCAAGTTTGGCCTTAATCTACCAGAGAATAGCAGATATGAGAGAAGTGGAAAAAATCTTCCCCTTCTCAAACACACTAGGTTTGAAGGAATCATTTACCTTAACAGCTTGTCAAGACAACACTGAAAAGCTTGTTAACAATTCATACATTTAAAAATTCAGTACTGAAGCAGAAAAACAGCTTGAGCATGCAGGGTGGTGCACCCTAAGGACAGAAGGTTGAAAACACTAGTTTCCAAATTACCTTAAATACATTATGCATTCATGTAGTCAGGTATGGGGAGAAAATCGATGCAATATATGTGGGCATACAGTATGTCCCTATAAAGATTTATGGCAAAGCTGGTGTTTTTGTAATTCTGTTGGATTATTGAGGCAAGTTTATTTTCATTTAAAGATGTCAGTTTTTAATTTATAGGTATCCATTTCCATCTGATAAGGACAACGTGGTATTATGAGTATGATAATTGGCAAGCCCCAATGTCTGTTGGTTCCCATCCTGGGCTTTTTACAGTCGGAATAACATGTAGTCCATATCTGATGCACAAAGTAGTACTGGATGGATGGATGGATGGATGGATGGATGGATGGATGGATGGATGGATGGATGGATGGATGGCTTGGTTGGGTGGGTGGGTGGGATGGATGGATGGATGGATGGATGGATGGATGGATGGATGGATGGATGGATGGATGGATGGATGGATGGCTTAGTTGGTTGGTTTGGTTGGTGTGGATGGTTTGATGGATGGATGGATGGATGGATGGATGGATGGATGGATGGATGGATGGATGGATGGATGGATGGATGGATGGATGGATGGATGGATGGATGGCTTGGTTGGTTGGTTGGTTGGTTGGTTGGTTGGTTGGTTGGTTGGTTGGTTGGTTGGGTTGGGTTGGATCGATGGGTTGGATGGATGGATGGCTTGGTTGGTTGTTGGTTGGTTGGTTGGTTGTTGGTTGGGTTGGATCGATGGGTGGAAGGCTGAATGGGTGGATGTTATCTGTTGCATCATTGCTTTTTTTGCAAATGTAGATTTTGTTCATTAAACTGATAATGTATTCGTGTTATTAGTGAAAAGAAAACATAAAATAGCTCTAAAAGTTTTTTTCTTTTACAAGTGTTAACTTGCTGGTGGTTTGCATCTACTAAGAGTCATATTTCATGTATGGTAATCTAGTGTGAGGTAATTTCATTATATCTTAGCATGCGTGTTTTTTGCATGTTCTCTGTATCCAGGAGGCCGTGCGCTGTGACTCTCTGGATCAGAGCGGTTCAGCTGACAACCTGGCAGAAACCTGTCTCACTGTGCCCACGACCTTATCCTCTCCACCACGTCAGCGATCATCCAGCGTACACACTTTGAAATATGCTCACCCCCAGAGGGTCATCTCATGTAGGAGCCACAGCCGGAGCCACAGCGAGGCTACTACCCATGAACATGTACCTGAGCAGGCCATCTGCGGCTCTCAGCCAGACACAGATGCAGAAAAAAGACCCGTCAGCCCCCAGGACCAATGTAATTTGAAGATCACCAGCACTGAATCCACCCTTTCATCTCCACTTCTTTTCTCAAGAGTGGCCTGCCCTGGCACTGGCGCTGGCGCTGGTTCAGACCCCACCCCCAAGCTGGACGATGCTGATAATGAAGTCAATCTTATAAACAGTTCAGTCCCACAGCCTCCTCCTGGCTCCTTACAGAAAAGCGGACACCTCTCCCCAGGTACTGTAGAGCACCGGAATCGCATCAGTCATTCAGCGTCGCCTGTGTCGGGAAGGAACAGGAAGCAGCGGATGAGTCCGCCTCCGGGGGAGGAGCCAGTCACAACAGCAACTCAGTTTATAGACAGCAGTGTTGACCTGAGGAGGCGGACTCTGTCGTTTGACGCAACCAGTGTCTCTCCAAACCAGCAGGAGTGGAGCTCTGTGGATGACTAACAAACTGGGACAAATATTGTACTGAAGTAGGCATGAGAAGGATGTGAGCTGCAATCTAAAACAGAAGGGTCTCCTGTCCCACCAGAGGCCCTGTTCTCTTATCAGATTTCCACTGGGTGTGAAAATAATTTATGATGTGTGTATGAGTGAGAATGCCTAAAGACTCTTTTGTGCGTCTTGCACACATGAAAGAGAAGTTTCCCTTTCTTCTATCATAGTCTTAGCTTTAGTTCACACACAGCAGCCGCCAAGTCCCGGCTCTATTTATTCGACTGGTAAATTCCCTCCTCTTGCTTGCTCTTCACCTGTTGCCATCAGTCATCTTTTTCCCCACAAGCCTAGGTCAGAATACAACACAGCGATTGAAGTTCTTATTTACAGTGCCTTGCAAAAGTATTTAAATGATCTGAACGTTTCTGCATTTTTTCATTTTACAATATCAAGCTGCTTTGAATTTCAGTGGGATTTTGTGTGATAGTTAAAAATAAATTATTGCATAATTGCAGAGGAAAATTAAATAGACATCCATTTTTTAACCCGTTCTACTAGATTAAAATTTAAAAAGCGAGGCATATTAAACCTCTCCTGAGTCTATATATTTTAGAAGCCCCTATAGCTGCATGTCCTCATAGATGATGAACCCCCAGCACCGACCCACCTCAGGTTTAACTCTTAGCCACAAGTTTTCCAGAGTTTTCCAATATTTACTTTTATTCAGTTTCTGCTCTGACCAGTTTCCCAGTCCCTGCTGAAGAGAAGCACTCCCTCAGCATGACTCTCTTACCACCATGTTCTGCAGTTGGAATAGTTTGTCCACAGTGATATTTACTCTGCACCATGTAATTGATTTATTACAGAAAATGAAAAAATAAGCTTTTCATGACTAGAGCACCCTCGATCGGTTTTTTGACTGATTGCTAACTGCAAACATAGGACTTCCTTTGGTTTTGTTTAACACCATTTGAGGAGTTACGTGACTAACGGGGAGCAAAAAGCAGTGATCATCTGTCTGAACGGTAAGTTAACGGAGTTCACTTTAAAGTCCACTATATAGTCCCCGCTCTATATAGTGATTGAGGGATTTAGGGGTTAGGGCAGACGTTCGGACACAGTAAGTTCGTATAAATGATAAGAACAGCAACTTTTAAACAGAGCCTGCACGAGGAGAAAAGGGCTTGTGCATGCTCTTGCACACATTTAATAGGTGTTCCCTCTTGAGCGCGGGTACAGGGTTTTGCATGTGCATTTTATTAAAAGTGGAGTGGGTGGGTCTTTTAAAAAAAAAAAGTGAAAATCTTCCACAATACCTTTAAGGAAAATGTTTGTCCTTTAATGTTATTCAATTGTTCTTGCACTTGAATTTATTTAGGGGTATCAAAGTAAAATAAAAGAATAAAAAATATATGGCACACTTTTCAGGTTTGGATTAATAGATTTATGTGTCAGGTAATTTTTATGTCACTGTTATCTCTGACTCTCTGTCACAATAAATTCAAAATTAAATTATATTAAAGTTTTTGGTTTTGAAGATTCAGAAACATGTGTAGGGGTTTAAGCGATATAAATACCTTTGCAAAGCACTTAATAGTTTTAATCAACATCAAACTACTCAACGTACAGATTTTATAATTATGTTATAATTAAGAAAAACATCTGTCACAACTGAAATGTAAACTCAAAGGAATTAAATAGTTCAAGAATTTTAGTGAAAGGAAAGTTTGAATCATAGATCTGAGGATTAAACTCTGAACATTTGTTGATGTTTAAGTGTTAAGAGGAAAATTGTTTTAGATAAACTTATGGTTTTCAGTATAGTCTTTTCCCTTAATTTATCTCTTCCATTTTGAGCTACAGTGCTTTTCACTGACTGCAGATCTGTACAACATTAATATCTTTTTGATTTTATGTAAATTTAATGCCATAAATGGATCAAGTTCATGAAAGCCTGTAGAATGGATTTCACTTTTGGAACAGTTCAGATAAAACCATGTAGTGTGACCTGGGCTTTAGTTGTGTCTACCTCTCCTTTTTTCTTCCCAGCTCCCATCCATTTGTATTCTCTCCTTTTGTTTCACTCTCCTTCTGTATGTCTTTGTATTCTCAGGGTAGAAGTAGTGCAGACACAGTTAAGTGTAATATATGTGCCTGCAGCTTTGCAGAGTTAGCAGGTCCCCTGTTGTCTGAACTTTGAGCCTGACCCCCTTTTTCTTCCTTGTTGAAAGAGACGGAGCTTCACAGGAGCTGACTTGGATGGAGCTACAGACGGGCTTATGCAAGTGATGAAACAATGCTTACAGTTTTTAGAGGTTATATTTTATTAAAAATACAGGAGTGATATTAGAAAGCTGCATTTCTACATTTCTGAATGTCTGGATAATAGCAGTAAAGGATACTCAGCAAGATGTACATGATTGGACAGAGCTGGAATAAAACCACTTCCTGTCTAACTTTCATATGACTCTTCATTCTGATTCTTTTTCATCCCAAAAACTGACAGAAAAAGCTGATTTCTATCCCGTTTGTGCCCTACAATCTAAAAATACGACCAACATTCAGCAGCTGCCTTCAATACTGCTAATGAATTCAGCTCATCTCTATCTAATTATGGGCTTCCAGCAGATGTTGATTAATATGCCAGACACATCCTCAGATGTCGTTCACAATATTAAATTACTTTCAAAACTGTTCCTAAGATCAAATATAGCAAAAATAAGAGAGAGAGAACATTTTAAAACCATGTGAACAGAGGCAGAATCACAGTTTGGATCATGGTGTGGATGACTACAGTTTATTTCCTTTTCTAACCAGTTCAACAGATCACAATAAAATATTCAAACACATTCATTTCTAACACTGAAACTATAATAAGCAGTTCTGCCAAGAAATGGTAGCATTTCCTGCATTTTCTGTTGCTTTCCTCGTTAATTTCACAATATCCTGGTCATAATTTCAGCCATTGGCTTGTGTTTATTAAAGAGCGACAAAGATTTTACGTCCCACCCGCTAAGTTCATTCGTGAGGCAAGTAAAGCATCATCACTGATCTAATTCTCTTTTTCTGCACTTCATCCTACGAACATGCAGCCAGGATGTTTCTCTGTGTGAATCTGTACATGTGGTTTCAGGTGGTGAGTGACTACATCTGCGCTCGCAAGCATCAATATTTGTGTGTGTACAGAACAAGTGTTTAGAACTAATTAAGCTTAGCCAGCTGTTGCCATGGTGAGAATAGATGTTACATCACTTGACCCAGAATCCCACCTCTCCCTGGAGGGGATGGAAACGCGCTAAAACCAGTAGGGCTGGTGGTCCTCATTTCCAGCTTAATGTGTTGTTTCATTCAGATCACCTCCCCACTTTCCGTATCTAAAAAGCAGGAGCCACAGGTCTCTGCTGTGTGAGTTTCTGGGGGTCCAGGGTTTCGGTGAAGGGTGGAGCTTGGTAGGGGTTGGTGGTTACGATGGTGCCGCCGTTGGGGATGGGGTACGGAGTGGCTCGGACGTTTCTTGGAGGAGGGTCAAGGTGCTGCCAGGTGAATAAGTTTGTTTTGCTGCCGGTCATGTAGCGTCGGAGCGCACTTAGTGTCAACACAGCCTGTTAGAAACCCACACATGAAGAAGAATTGACAATCAGTCTTTATTTACACGTTCACAGGTATCCTTCAATTTTTTTTCTTAAACTAAACTAGCTTAAGGTGGTTTAACAATAGAAGACATAATTGTAGAGGTGAAAATGGCTCTGCATCTCTCACAATTTTAGCAAAACAGTGTTTCATTATTGTGGAAGCTGCAGATAACAGGCCCTGATTGTACTATTCAATCACTCAACCTCCAATTGTTCCATCAAATGCTCCTAAGAATGATGACAACCTTTAGTCTAGAAAAGTGTACTACTTTTTAAGGTGGTTCTAAAGCCAAAAACCAAAACACTTAATTTATCTTTTCCACTTTTCTCCTTCCTTACTTTGTCAATAACTTGTCAATTGTCGGGGGACAAAGCCTTTGATTTATCACTCGTTCTACGTTCCCACCCTCACCTATGGTCATGAGATCTGGGTAATGACCAAAAGGATAAGATCGTGAATACAAGCAGCCAAAATGTTCCTTCGCAGAGTGGCTGGGTGTACCCTTCGAGATTGGGTGAGGAGCTCAGCTACCCGGGAGGAGCTCGGAGTACAGTCATTGCTCCTCCACGTCGAAAGGAGCCAGCTAAGTGGCTTGGGGATTTTTTACAGAATGCCTCCTGGTTGCCTCTCTTGGGAGGTGTTCCAGGCATTTCCTATTGGGAGAAGGCCTCGAGGAAGACCCAGGACACGCTGGAGGGACTATGTCTCTGAACTGGCCTGGTGTCACCTCGGGGTCCCTCCAGAGCAGCTGGAGGAGGTGTGTGTGGATCAGGATGTCTGGAAATCTCTGCTTTCTGCTGCTTCATCCGCAACCCAGCCCCAGATAAAGCGGAAGAAAATGGATGGATGGATGTCAATAAGAAAAAAGTTTTCATAAATCCCCAAATCTCTCTTCATTATAGAGTTTTTTCAATATGTGAGTTTGGTGCTCACGGAGGGATGACAGCAGACTTCAATGGTGAAGTTATGTTTGCAAGTCCTTAAAAAGTGGAATTTGCTATTTGTTTTTGTGCAAACTACTGTTAATAAACACAAGCAAATAAGAATATACTATCCTACTCCCACTTTTAAGGGTAGCCTTAAAAATGTTTTTTTTTTGATAAAGCTTATAGTTAGAGTGGTTATCCAGTGCTATCTCTATGGTAATGCTGCTATAGGCTTAGACAGCTGGAGGACATAAGGACCCCTTTTTCATCATTCTGCTTTATTCTATCTCTATTCTCCCACTGTACAGAATTTGTTAGTTCAATCTTTAACGTTATGCTCTCTCTACTTTTTCTCATAGTAGCTTCATCTGGTCTGTTCCTATTTGGCTGTGACACCATCCTGGAGAGAAACTAGTTTTCCTTTCAGTTTGATGCTATGTTCTGGTTAAATTGTCTCTGTAAAGTGCCTTGAGATGACATTTTATGTGAATTGGTGCTATATGAATAAATAAACTGAACTGAAACTAAAATGTGTATTTCAAACTTCTAAAGATGAATCTTAAGAAAAGAGGCACAACAATAAGGAGTCCATTCTAATTGTGATGGAAATGGATGTCTTGTCAAAACATGAAAATCTCAATCTAACCCATTTAATTAGGAAGCAGAAATCGTCAAAATAATAAAGTAACATGAAATAATACAGCCTTTTTTATTTGGGTTGTTGAATTAGTTACTCATCTTTCCTTCATTTAACTCTAACCTACATTTTGAAAATGGATCACCACAGGCTCCACCATGCAGCTATGATGGAGCTGAAATGTGAAAAAAAAAAAAAAAACTTGTGAAACCTTAGGGACAACTTCAAAATAACAAACACAATGCACTACTCTGTGACATCACAAAGTAAGCATATACATAAAGCAAAGTCAAAACACCAATTCTTGTCATGATTAGAAGTACAAGTTTATCTCATCCTCTGTGTTTATTAAGAAGTTTACCAATAAAGGTTAGGATATAGCTCACAGAGAAACACTGTACCTTTTTGATGAGTTCAGTTGACATATTCAGCAGCAAAACGAATCTATTTAAGCCTAATCTAAGTATCTGAGGAAGCTGAGTTTAAACACTTTGAGGACTAAGAGGAGCCGTCTAACTCATAACTTTTTGTGCTGTCTTAATCTAAGTTCAAATGTCAGCTTTTAGTCTAACAGGTACAAAAACAGCATGCAATGCCATAGTTTAAAATTAATTCAATTATCTTTATATTAATATGTACAAACAACCTAAATGAGGAGGCTGATGGATCTGATGGTAATAAAATAGAATAGAATAGAAAATCCCTTTATCATCCCCAATTAGGGAAATTGTGGTGTTACAGCAGCAAAGGATTATTGCAAAAGTGGTAATACAAATATGGACCTTAAAAAATGTATAAAAATCACAGAATAAGTGACAGAGTGACAGAATATAAAATAATCACTGTTTACTTGTGACTGGCTACTGAAATTATTATCAATGTTAACTCCCGGATATTTAAAATGCACTTGCTAGATTTTGACTATGTAGGACCACTAGGAGGTGATCTCCAGCTGATGTGGGATACACCAGCATCTGCACTGTCTTATCAAGTAATAATGAGTTGGTGTGCACTAACCCACTGTACACCTTGTGGAGGGAGATACTGTACAAGTTAAAACGTCTCACAGCATATTGATTTAGCTGGGAGCTATTACAGTTGTTGGTGAAAAGTGTGAATATGAAAGATTTATGTGACTCGACCCTACAGGGATAGCAGGGCTGTTAAATGCAATATCAGAAAAGCTTCACCCACTGTGGTAAAAAAAAAAAGAACAGGAAATAATGAGACCACTTAGTTCACAATCAACTTACACTTAGCTGTATTTGTTTTTTGTTTTTGTTTTTTGAAGGATGTGTGGCTAAACCAAATTTAAAACAGAGAAAAACCATGAAAAGATAGATATGAAGAGAAAATCTCTAGATTTTAAAACCAGATGCTTTACAGTTTAAATTGCATAATCTCTACTTTTTTTTTGTAAAAAAAAAGAAAAATTTATCATTGATACTGTAAGAGAATTTAGAGCAATGACATGTTAGAATAAACAATCATAGTGATATAGTAAATGGTAAAATACACTACACTTTTATAATAAATAATTTATGTCTGGATTTTTTATTTTAATTTGCAGTTTTAAGCATTCCTTCAATTATTTAGTTATAGTGAAACTGTAGCGCCTTCAGCTCTAATTATAACTGCACTGTGTAAAAATGTGTCAAATATTAGGCAGCATAAAGGATGAAGAGGAGTCTGAAACAGAAGCCTGTTTTAACCCATAAAATGAAATGGATTGGGATCGTGTCCAGCAGATTCCAATATTCCAAATAATCCATGACTTCTTAAATACATATGAGGATGATGATTAATGGTAGTGTGTGAAAAAAAGGTACAAACCCAGCTGAGGATCGAAAAGAAGCAGAAAGCGATGATGGCTCTGGCAGCATCTGAGCCCTGGGCCAATGGCAGCTCATCTGGAGATGTGGCCTGCCACTGATTGGCCAGAAAACAGAATCCAACAAACCACAGAAAGCTGGCCACCCCTAGAGGAGAGAAATAAGATTGTGTTTCATGCCTATCTTTAATTGTTTTTATCTTCCCCCCTTTTTTATCGCTTTGTACAAATGAGGAAAAAACATGTGCAAAAGTTGGATTTTTTTTATTACCAGAAAAGATGAGGTCTAGCAGCACGGCTCGTTTTCGGTCATTGAGGTTACTCATGGAAGGGAAGTAAACATCGAGAATCAGGAAACAGATGCTGCCAAGGAAACAGGCCACGCCCACTGTCATGCCATAATTACAGGCATCAGCGTTTTTGTTGAAGACACATAGCAAACGCTCGCTACCGATGTTGATGTAGCCCTCGTTCACAATGCAGCTAAACACCACAATGGAGAAAACCTGAAGACAGACAAAACATCAGGGATTAAATTCACACTGATGGACGAAGGCCTTCCATTTATCACAAACAATAATATAAAAAGGTAGAGTATCCTCAACCTATTATTACATTTCTCTAAAATGTGATCTGTTCTATTAATTTATTAACTAGACAGTGCAAAAGTTTCAAAGCAGTATTAAGTCACCTAATTTAGGAAAGATTTGCACAGAAATTTTTGTTTGTATCTATTTAACAATGAGGCGCAAAGTCAATATCATCAAGATCAAAGATTGGGAGTGTGGATAAAATGAGGAATGTAAAAAAGAGGTGAGCACAGAAATAATTTTAATAAATAATAATAAATAATTTAAAATAAATATAGAAGCTTTATTTTTCTCAGTGACTCAAAATGGCTTATTGTTGGACTTAATATGAGCAAAATAGCAAATAAAGTCAGCAAATGTTGCTAACCACAACTAAAAGGCAGACTGATGGCCTGAAAGCAAACCAAAATAAATAACTTAAAATTTTTTCACCGTAATGATAACATTTGCCAAATGCACTGAATTTATTTGGCACCTCTTTTAGGCATACCCACTACTAATAGTGAGTAACTAGTGAGTAGCACTCATTTATGTACACACAGCCCCACACCATAGCTCAGATGGATAGAAGAGAAGGGTGACCTACCATTGACCTTAACCCTAAAGATACTTTCTCCATAGTCACTTAGGAGTCTTATATTTAATTAAAAATAAAGAATATTGTTCAACTCATTTAATGCATATATTATGTAGAACCATACATTTATTTAAACCACACTAATGTACAAATATGTGCATAGTTTTATCAGCATGGACCCTAATGAAAATCTAGTCTGTCTTCAGTGATTTTTTTTGGAAAATATAGATGTTGTTGCGTTCATTTTCCAATTGCCTATAGATTATAGGCCTATAGATTGACCATAAGATGTTTTTGCCACTTATCAGTTTTCGGCCACCCCTCAGTGCTCATTGTCCCCTCACCACCCTTATTATAATTTTCTGGAACCGCCACTGATCAGGAGCCATGCTAATGGGGCCACCGCTGGAAATCCACAAGCCATCACAGTAAAAGAATAATACTTTTGGGCAGATATGTCATTATTAGAGAATGTTACTTACTAGTTTATATAATGACTAAAAATGTAACTGGTCTGTGTGTTTGTCTAATAAAACCATCAATTCACTCTGGTTCCTCCAGTTTGTGGATTTGCTGTATTCTTATGTTTGTCAGTTGGAAATATTGCTAATATCTATTTAAAAAAATACATAAATAAACAGCCTGAAATGCTTATTCTGATATTTTAACAATAAAAATGACTTGACTTTGATAGACGGAAGCTTTAGAATGGGGATTTATGCATTGCATTTAAAGCAAATTGGTTAATTATTCATGTTAAAGAACCCCTCAGTATGTCTGTTTAGTTTTTACAGCTGTTTTATCCTTTTCATATTTACCTTATTGCAGTTCAGTTTACCTTATTCCGATAAACCGTGTAAATGTTAATAATGAGGGAAAACAGACACATGATGACTCACAGCTGCACAGCATCACAAAGGAAGCTGGGCTTTCATCCTGATCGAAGCTTTAAACACATAAAGCTTATTTGCTTCTATTAGAAACAGATCATTTCGGTTTCTTATTATGCTTTGTGTGCAAACACAGCTGCATCGCTTCAATGGAAAACAAGACAATGTGAGGCAGAAAGAGAAAGGGGGGCTGCAGGCAGGCCCGTCCATTCACGCAGAGCCGCATTTGACATATGGCAGAGGAAGAGGCTTACCCACGACAGCAGTCTGAGGATGGTGCGAGGGTGTGTGAAAAAGGCGACCGGATCAAAAGGGACGCTTCCGGCCTTCCTGGCGCCGTACGCGCCCGCTGCCTCCATCCCTCCGATGTTCAGCTGCCTGAGAGCGGCTGAGAGAGCTAGAGGAGTCGGTGAGAGCAGCTCGGAGCGGTGGGGTCCCTCCTCCAGCCTCCGGATGAAGTCACAGCGCGTCACCGAAGCATCTGAAGCTGCAGCATCAGGACCAACTTCAGCTCCTACATCTGAACCAATCCGTGTTTTTGTTTTACTGGTTTATCGATAATCGTGGTTACTTTTCAGCCAGACGCTACTGATTTTGAACGAGTTTGCTGTGGAGAGTACATCACCAGCAGAACAAGGAGCCAATGAAGAAAACCGGCTCTGTTCTGAGGAATGCTCTGGAGCCTCTGATTGTCCAAAAACACATTGCTTTAAAAATTAAGAAAATTTGGTTCTGTTATGTTTTCTTTTGAGTATTCAGTTTTACTTTGCTCCATGTTTTCTAGGTATATTGATTTTATTTTTGTATTTTTAGGTTTTTATTTGTTTCTCTCTTGTGTTGGTCTCCTTTTCCCTAGCTCCTTTCTAGACTCTTCTCTTCACACCTGCTCCCAATCAGCTCGTTAGTCCCTTCTTTGTTTCAGTCTCCCATTAATACTCTCATTGTGCAGTTCCTCAGTGCTGATTCATCGCCTTACTTCGTCTCTCCTCGCCTTTCCATGACTCCATGTGCTCTTTTCCCCTGATGTCTCCATGGTTCTGGTTAAGTTTTACGTTTTAAGTTGGATTTTGGATTCCTGCCTCTGTTACCTGTCTTGATTCATTAAAGACTGCAATAACCAAGGGCGTAGGTTTGATTTCAACTTTGGTAGGGACACCATTGGTCTTCAGTTTCATTGGTCTGATGTTATTGGTCTTATGAAAAAATATTCTCTTTTTTTATGCTTAATGTAAGCATCAGGGCACGTTTTGTTTAAAGAGAACAGCAGCTTTTCTTGCTACATCAATACAAATCTTATAGGCACTGCACACACTAGATGATGTTTGTTAATGTTTAAAGCATCACTGGCTCTGACCAATGTGGAATTAGGAATTTTTTCTGCTTTGAAAAGGTATGCACAGTTAAAAGTGCTGCTGCAACAAAGACCAGGCAGCTGCAGCTACCAGGCAGAGGAGCTGCGAGAGGAAAAGAAGCCACAGCTGCAACAACGCTATATAGTAAATTATAAACATGTTGTTCACATCAAATTATTATTAGGGAAAAATAGGTCGGTCCAAAATTTTGGTAGAGACATGTCCCTATGGTCCCTATGCAAACCTACGCCCATGGCAATAACTCACCTCTGCCTCTCAGCCTCTGCATTGGGGTCCTCAAACCTTACCAAATCCTGACAGATTGTGTGTTCAGTGAAGTGTTTCTTCCCCTGAACCGCTCCAATACAGACCACTACAGGAGATCCATTACAGCCCAACATCTCCCCAATCAACAGCTACACTCTTTAAAGAAACTAAGCTATCATAAAGTTACAGAAAGATTTGGTTTCCCTTTGGTTTAATCACATAACTTTTTATCTAATTTAAAATTCCTCTCATTCAGTTTTTAGTAACTCTTTTTTTAGTGTTTGGTCTGATGATGTTACCCCAGCAGATGATGGAAGAACAGATCAATCTCCCACCACAGATATGCAGCATCTTGCTGTAAACGCTGAAGGACCTAAGCTTCCTTAGGAAATACAATCTACTCTGTCCTTTCTTGTAGAAGGCTTCACAGTTGGGTCTGCAGTCTAGTTAGTTGTCCAGGTGAACGACAAGGTATTTATACTCCTCCAGCACCTCCAATTCTGCTCCCGTGATGTTAACAGCTTTAGACTTATTAAAATTTTTACTTAAATCTACAGTCACCTCCCTTGTTTAATTTCAGGATCAGATGACTATTTCCACACCATGGTAGGAGTTCATTAGCTCCCTTTAATCATTGTTTTCTAATCTAATTTCTGGGGTCCAAACCAGCCGGGCCCTCTTGCATTACCTTCTATTGGGCCATGGTGGGTTGTTTTTGAGGTCTTATAGTTACTTCATCATGTTGGACAGGTTCAAAATAAGTGGTTTCTGGACTCTACTGGTCCAGCAGTAATTATGCCTGGGTGTGGAGATGAATGAAAAATGTGATTAAATACAGCTTATCTAAGACTAAATGTTTTCATAGGTAGCTGTGAAATAAATAAAATGTATACAAGAACGTTTCTTGGTGATAAAACTAAGGAAATGTTAAAACAGAGAAAATAGTCTTTGGCAGCACTTTATTTCAGTCAAATAAACCATACCATTGAAAAAAAATACTTAAACCACCTGACACATTCGGATACAAATGTTGTCTTGGCTTTTCTATCAAAGCTCCTCTTTGGGGTTTTTTTGTTTTTTTGCTTCCTCCTCTTTCATGGCCTCAATGTACTTCCTCCTGTCCTCATCCTCCTGGAAAAGCAAAATACAAAAAATATATATTTTTATCACAGAAACTTCACAGTTCTCATATTAAAAAAAAAAAGATGTAGATTTACCTTAACTCTATCTTTCTTTGCCTTTTCCATCTCTTTATCAAGAAACCTAACCAAGTCTTTTATCTCCCTTTTCCCACGGTAAATCACCATCTTCGAAATAACAAATGTATACATTTATCTTTTATAAATTATTTAAACAGCTAAAAAAAACATGAACGTTTTTGCATTTGAGAAAGCATAAATTCATGCATGCTTCATACCCTCTCAGCGTAAAGAGCAGGAAACAGGCAAAGTGATGGGTAGGACCCCTGCAGAGACACGTTGATGTCATTGGCCGAGGCATCGATGCGAGCAACAACTACATCCTTGCGATTCTTGAGAACCTGAGCTAGCTCCTCCCACAGCGGAAACACAGTGCGGGACTTCTCACTGTATGGAACATCTAGGATTTAAGATAAACATTCAGAGTTGGTGAAAACAGTGAGCGGGGGGGAGTTAGGAAGCTCCCAAGGGCCCTTGACTGAGGGGAGCCCTAAAAGAAGAAGAACAGATATATATTTCAAACATATAAAAATATTTTAAAAAATCCAGCAGAAAAATAACTTATCTTTGTGTTCTCCCTCATTTTTAAGCAGTAAACAGTGAAAAAATTTATGAATATATTTTATTAAAATTTGTGTCAATATAAAACGTAAAGTTAACGTATAGTTAATGTATAGTTAGATTTTTATGTTCAGATTCAATTACAGCCATTAAAAGACATCTATAAATCTTGATCATTCTCATGAGCAGCCTGAAGCAGCCACACCAAAAATACATGTTTTGTAATTACAGGTATACATGAATGAAATATAAATTTTCGGGGCCAGTATAAAAATAATCTGTCCTTTAATAAAGTTAAAGTGGAACCTAATAGGACTATATATTCACAATCCAAAACCTATTTTCTTTTCATTTGTACATAGATACAGGTGCTGGTCATAAAATTAGAATATCATGAAAAAGTAGATTGATTTCAGTAATTCCATTTAAAAAGTGAAACTTGTATATTATATTCATACATTACATACAAACTCATATATTTCAGATGTTTATTTTGTTTAATTTTGATGATTACAAATGACAACAAATGAAAATCTCAAATTCATCATATCAGAAAATTAGAATATTGTGAAAAGGTTCAAAATTGATGGCCCCTGGTACCACACTCTAATCAGCTAATTAACTCAAACCACCTGCAAAAGCCTTTAAATGGTCTTTCAGTCTAGTTCTATAGGCTACACAATCATGGGGAAGACTGCTGACTTGACAGTTGTCCAAAAGACGACCATCGACACCTTGCACAAGGAGGGCAAGACACAAAAGGTCATCGCTAAAGAGGCTGGCTGTTCACAGAGCTCAGTGTCCAAGCACATTAATAGAGAGGCGAAGGGAAGGAAAAGATGTGGTCGAAAAAAGTGTACAAGCAAGAGAGATAACCGCACCCTGGAGAGGATTGTGAAACAAAACCCATTCAAAAATGTGGGGGAGATTCACAAAGAGTGGACTGCAGCTGGAGTGAGTGCTTCAAGAACCACCACACACAGACGTATGAAAGACATGGGTTTCTGCTGTCGCATTCCTTGTGTCAAGCCACTCTTGAACCACAGACAGCATCAGAAGCGTCTTGCCTGGGCTAAAGAGAAACAGGACTGGACTGCTGGTGAGTGGTCCAAAGTCATGTTCTCTGATGAAAGTAAATTTTGCATTTCCTTTGGAAATCAAGGTCCCAGAGTCTGGAGGAAAAGAAGAGAGGCACTTCATCCACGTTGCTTGAAGTCCAGTGTAAAGTTTCCACAGTCAGTGATGGTTTGGGGTGCCATGTCATCTGCTGGTGTTGGTCCATTGTGTTTTCTGAGGTCCAGGGTCAACGCAGCCACATACCAGGAAGTTTTAGAGCACTTCATGCTTCCTGCAGCTGACCAACTTTTTGGAGATGCAGATTTCATTTTCCAACAGGACTTGGCACCTGCACACAGTGCCAAAGCTACCAGTACCTGGTTGAAGGACCATGGTATCCCTGTTCTTAATTGGCCAGCAAACTCTCCTGACCTTAACCCCATAGAAAATATATGGGGTATTGTGAAGAAGAAGATGCAATACACCAGACCCAACAATTCAGAAGAGCTAAAAGCCACTATTAGAGCAACCTGGGCTATCATAACACCTGAGCAGTGCCACAGACTGATCGACTCCATGCCACGCCGCATTGCTGCAGTAATACAGGCCAAAGGAGGCCCAACTAAATACTGAGTGCTGTACATGCTCATACTTTTCATGTTCATACTTTTCAGTTGGCCAACATTTCTATAAATCCTTTGTTTTTATTGGTCTTCAGTAATATTCTAATTTTCTGATATGATGAATTTGAGATTTTCATTTGTTGTCATTTGTAATCATCAAAATTAAACAAAATAAACATCTGAAATATATGAGTTTGTATGTAATGTATGAATATAATATACAAGTTTCACTTTTTAAATGGAATTACTGAAATCAATCTACTTTTTCATGATATTCTAATTTTATGACCAGCACCTGTACAGCTGTGTTTAAATAATGTTTATGATACCCTTCTGTGCATCTTTATAGCAGTTTTAAAGCTTGCATACTTTTTGTTTTTTTGGGGGGGCGGGGAAATTGGGGCCTCTTTCATTAGGCCCCAATTTCCGCCCTGTGTAGGACTAATTTAAACTGAGCTTAAGCAGCAAATCTCTCAGGCCCCGTCCACACGAAGACGAACCCTGGCCTAAACGCACAAATTTTTCACCAAACCAGCCTCTCATCCACACGAAGCCGGCGTTTCGGGGGTCTGTAAACGATCTTTTTTTTATTCAGCCTTCAGAGTGGGAAGATTTCGAAACGCCGTTTTCGCTTTTCCATCTTTACGCTCTAACCGCATATTTTTTTTTACACGCATGCGTCATAGCGTCGCCTCTAAACACGCATGCGCGACCAGTATCACAACAACAATGGCGCCGTTGCTGCTAATGCTACTCACCCTGCTGTCGGGCTTACAACAGAATCTTCTTCTTCTGGAATATCTCCAGGAAGAACAGAGCAATATCGACGACATAGTTCAGCACCTGAATTTGACTTAACCACGAAAATGGACCCGCAGGGCAACCATGTATAAATATTAGTGCGCATGCCCAACATTTCGTCGCTTATTTTTGCTTTGGCACGAAAGCGCCACTTACAGGCCTGGCATACATTTTGCAGCGTTTTCATGCATTCGTGTGGACGCTCACATTTATTTTACGTCTCCGTCTTTACGGCAAACGTTTTGGAAAATATCAGCGTTTCGTGTTTGTTTTGACTTCGTGTGGACGGGGCCTCAGATAGAAATAAAATGAATAGAGCTTACACTCTCACATAAGGGTTGGGAAATTGTAAACTTACAGAATAGGACAAAAACAGTCTTGTTGGGGTTGAATGCTACTTTCTCCAGATTGATTCCCACCAGCTCCTTAACAGGCTCCTTATCCCATCCTTCAGGAACAGGCTCACTCTGCAACTTGGGCTGTTAAACCACACAAGCACTTAGCCGACTGAAATAACTGTATATCGACCAACATTTCTGTGTATGGTTTACCTTGGCTTTGCCTTCAAGGTAGGACTGACAGAACTGTTTTATGACCTTCACATCCAAGGTCTCAGACGGCAAATTGTAGGTCACATGATCCGTCAGGTTCACTAGTCGGATATGAGGAGCTTCAAAATGCCGGACACGGAAGTACTCCATCAGTCTGCCGTTACGATGTTCATCCACGTTCACCAGGACAAACAGAATCTGGGCAGAGACACATAAAGGTATATCTTCAAGGCTTTGGAGATCAAATGGGTACTTGGTGATGAATAGTTGAAGATATAGAGTTTCTGAAAAGAGCAGGAGCAGATGTTTTTCCATGTCTGAGATCAAAGGTTTGCTTTTAGAAAAGTCAAAAACAGGAGCTTAAGATCTGGAAATTTACTGTGAAAATTTGCCACTGATTGGTCTGATATGAATCGTAAAACAGTCACTCTAAGTGTGTACGTCTGTTAAAAATCCATTCTTATAATAAACATAAACAGTCTTTGAAAATTAAAAAAGGGTTTAAACTAATCCCTAATCATTAAAATTCTGAGAGACACTCTTTCTTAAAATCTTATGGATTATCATCAGAATGGATTTCTGTCAGTGCTAAAAAAAATGTTCCTTCCTGTCATTGTTCATTTTCATGCAGGACAATTTTTAGGCCTTAGAAAAACCATTAACCTGGATCTGCATCAAAATTCTGATCAGCACATTATTATTCAATGTTTTAAAAGAGCAGCAAACAAAAGTCAATACTGTCAACTTCATCAAAATGTCAAGGAATTAACCCTAACAAAAATGTTTTTTTTTGGCTTAAGATCCACCGTTTTTACATATCTATCTATAGCTGTAAACCACATTTTGTTACTTTAAAAACAGAAACTTGAAACAGTTTTATGATAACTTTAACAAATAAACCACTCCAATGTAGTGTGTGATTACACTGTGGGAGGAAAATAATGCATGTTTGTTTTTTGTTTTCATCCATCTTCTTTTACTATGAACTAAAATTGGCACATTTTTTTAATCCTGAATGGAAATGAAATGCTCTTGTAACCTTATTTCTATTTGCTGTTGGCATGAGGGATCTCCTGTTGCGCTTTGTCCTACAGTATATCGGCAGAAGCCTTTAACTCCTTTAACCTCCTTAAGGAGAACTACCTGCTCTTTCCCTTGTTTCCGACAGCTTTAAGTCTCCAGCCTGTCCCTGTCCTCATTTGCTCTCCTTTTTAGTGACAGACAAGCAGAGGAGAGACTATATCACACTTCAGGTCCTGGATAGTGGTACCCAGAAACCTTGTCAGGTCTGTGCTGTCAGTGAATTTTGAGAGTTTGACCGATTAGTCTCCTTAGACGTACAGTAGTTATTGTGTAGAGGAAAAAGGAAAGTGGGTAGAGTGCTGATAATTAGGGTGCTGGATGTGATGGTTGAGGATGAATGTGATGTTGAAGGTAAATTTGGATGATATGAATGAGGAGGAATATCCCCATTAGTGAAAAAATGAATGAGTTTGTTTGTTTATACCTTCATTCTGAACTCCTCTGCAGCACTGTGGAAAGCAGAGAAAATCTCTACAAAGTCCTCAGAACTTTTGTTGACAAAGAGGAGAGCGTGGTTCAACACAGGGGAACCAAGGATCAGGGAGGCTGTCTGCAGAAAGAGAGAAAGATGAAAAACATACATGATTCCTAGCAAGTCCAAGTCAGAAACAACTCAGAAAACATTGGGAAAATAATGTCCTGTAATATTAATCAAACAACTTTGATGGGACAATGAAAAAATATTGTGTTAAAAAATGTATTTGGTGTTCAGATGGAGGCCAAAAATGAAAGCATTCAGCCAAATTTAACAGCTTGTGTTAATATGAAAAAAAGACTTAATTACCCTGCTTTTGTGCTGCCAGTACTCAGGTTTTTAAAATGTCTTCTCTCCATAACAGAACCTATTTAAATCAAATCCAATTTACCACCTTTTAACAATAGAAGTGGAAAATCTGGGGCTTAATATAAACTATAAGTTAACTTCAGGATTACCAACAAGCAATTCTGTAAAGAAACTATAAAATATATTAATACATTAATGCATTAATTTTCCTATTTGGCTGTGACACCATCGTGCAGAGAAATATCAGCTGTACTGCTGCCATTTCACACCTTTGTTTTTTGATCCAATATTGGCCTGTTTTTCAGTCTACACCTGTTTCTCCGACTGTGACTGGCTGGATGTGCTCTCTTCATCCTCTGACATGGGAGCTGGCTTGGAGCTTGTCTGCCTGGCTGTGTGTTTCCTGGAAAGGGCTGCCTTTTACAGTTGCCTTTTGTATCTCTGCTTCTGTCTGCTTGAACCCCAGTCGGCCTCGGCAGATGGCCGCTCACACTGAGCCTGGTTCTGCTGGAGGTTTCTTCCTGTTAAAAGGGAGTTTTTCCTCTCCACTGTCGCTACAAGCATGCTTAGTGTGAGGGATTGCCTTTAAGTCAATGAGTCGATGCAATCAACAGGTTTTCCTTAGATAGAAAACTTTGAATCAATTTGACTGTATGATCTGGTGAACTGTAAAATGCCTTGAGATGTCATGTGTTGTGAATTGGAGCTATGTAAATAAACTGAATCGGAATTAATTAAACAAAGTAAACAAATAAAAGCAAACATGAGTTATTAATAGTTTACTATTAATATAAACTATTCTAAAACCAGATTCAAAATAAATAAATCAAATAAATAGATGGAATAGATTCAAAATAAAAAAATAAGCATTAATAGGGCATCAGCTGTATCTTTAGAGAGGGTCTCATCAACATTTTTAAAACTAGGCTGAAAGCTGATTCCATACAAATGGTTTCTGATAGCTAAAGTCTGTGCTCGTCTTCCACATTTAAGTTGTCTTCGAGCAAAGGGCTCTGAATTATAAGCCATGACTTAACTATATTTGATTATGATTTAAAAAAATAAGGAGGATTAGGGTTAGTGAGAAACCTTTAAATTTTTTTAAATCCAGAGTAATAACTTTAAATGCAGAAAAAAGTGTGGAAACGTGGGGTCACCAACAGCAGCATTTTGATTATCCTGTGTAACAAATGCATGAAGAGGTCGTTCTAATTGATCCTGAGAATGATACCTTAGAGATGTTTCGTCAGATGGTGGAGAGTGGCTTTAGGTAACTGTGTAAATAATGGCACATTAATGCCATCCAGAGAAATTAATTGGCAAATTCTTTCTTAAGATGTTTAGGTTAAAAACCAATCACCTCTGTTTTATTAGGATATAGCAACTGAATATTAGAGAACATGCTGGCTTTTAAAGTTATGCCTGTTTTCTGGTTTGCTGTTTGAACTTATTCCTTAGCCATGGAGAAAATGTCTCCTGCTTAAAGAGAGCTGAGCAGAGGACAATGGTAAACTAGACCTGCAGGCAGCTTTTCAGAGACAATGGATTGTTATTACAAAGAGACACTGGAGTTGATAATCTGGTAGATATTTTAAATTTTTTTCTATTATTCCTGACCTGACTTCCAGGCACTGTTCATCAGCTGAATGATATGTTCTAGGTCTTACATTTGTTTACTTTCTTCATTCAAAGCTCCCACCCTGCACAGTGTTCTCCTATGATCAGAACCTGAAAAAAATTCAGCCAAAGTCTAAAAAAGAAGTGACACACCATTAAAAAGCCTGGAGAAATGTTGAAGGTCTCTTTAAAATGTAGCATAAAGTGTGGTTCCTTTACAGTAGAAGTTTCACACAGTGCTGCACCTGGCTGGGTATGTTTTATTTAGTACCTGTCCATTGTACTCAGTGACTGGATCCATCATGTAGACGGAGATAAACCTGATCAGCTCCTCTTTCTGTGTTTCTGGCTTCATTTTGAAGGTCTGA